>NW_024061841.1:0-76598 GCF_006381635.1 Hibiscus syriacus
TTTTGGTGCTGAATCTCCTCTCACAAATAGAAGGCGAGAAGGAAAAAACTGCTACAAATAATTTTCTGTTAAAAGTTTTTTTGTCCCTGCAGATCCATCATATTCCTATTATGTATTGAATAATTGTTTCTTTTAATATGAAGCGGGCAATGCATAAATATAGTGAAATAATTTTCCCGATCTGTTCAATGGCTCTAACTAAATTTATTTAAACCATTAATTATCCCATTTATTTCTATTGTTTTACAGACTGGTAAAGCACTTTTGTAGAGCATCGGACATTCCTTCACTTGTATCGAAGTTTTCATCGTCTTGGATCTTTCTGGTTGTGATGTTCCAGTAGGTTTTTTTTTTATACATAAATTCTTATGTTGTTTCATAGTCTGTTCATCTTTGAAGATAAAATGTAATTGAATTCCCTTTTGTGCAGGCATGACAATTATAGCATTCAGAAGAGGGCATCTTAATTTGGAACTTTTAGATATTACTTAGTATTGGACCGACTTTTGCTATTATGAACCTCTTAGAGAGTATGTTCTTGGCTTTATTGATATGTATCTGCAATTGTTACTTAAATTATCTCGCATATAGTTAATTCTTTTAGTTTAGATTGTTGGCATGACCTGCTTATGTTTGGGCTTTAACCATGTTTTCACATGGTTATTTTTCTGCTTAATTAGGTTGTTTGGATGTCCTTCTTATGTTTGGTGCTTACACCACTGCAAGAGGCATGGCTATTTCCAGGCTGGTTATACGATTCTTTGGTGTGGCCTGACCTCTGTATTTGTGACCTATGGTTATGTGTAAGTTTGTGGTATTCTTGTGATTGAAATTATTTTCTTGTTGATAGTCATCATTTATATGTTTGTACTGATTCACACACAATATATATATATTTGTTCTTGCAGAAAGGTTTTGGAGGAAATGAATGATCAGACAGCAATTCCTTATATTTCGGATATATATACTTGTGCTGGGTGTTTTGCAGCCTTGCGGTTGGTTCTTGGCTTGTTACTAAGTTTCCGGTTGTCATACCTTGTCTGAAATGTCAGATCAACCATTTTTTCAATTTTTCAAATGGATCTATCAGGTTTGCTCACTTTTTGCTTAATTGTTAAGATGATCAAATGATTTTGGAATAGACTGCTTAGTAATTGTATATGTTAATTTGCACATTTCAGGAGCGTTATTATGTTGGCCAAGGACTTTATGAGAGGATGACTGACTATTTCAGGTTTTTTTTTGTATTCTATTGAATTTGGTTTTCATGCTTACTGTGTTAATTGGATTAAAAATTTGGGAGGTTGCCCGAAACAGTTGTGTTTTCTGTTGAATCAAATCTTAGATTTTTAGTGATAAGATGTCATGATCATACACATTTCCAGAGCGGCTAATTGGGAGGCGGATAAGTTGGCAAAAGATGGCATTGGATGAGTGGGGTTGTGTGTAGGAATTATGTGTTAGTGTTGGGAGGTTTTGATTTGTTTTGGTTTATACCGGATGTTATGTGATGAATTCTAAGGTTTAATGTTCGATGTTGCAATAAAATTATGAGACACACTTTTCCTCCTTCCAATGCTCGACGAACTTTCATAGTTCATTGAGTATGAAGTGGGGTTTAATGAGGTCTCCATATTCTATAAAAAAATGCTTACTGTGATCTTTTGACATTACTCTAATTTTATCCATTACATTGTTTAGGGGCTGACAAAACCTTTCATCCTGTTCCTTTTCTTTATTTTTCAGTTTTTTGTGTGTGTGGTTTCTCTGCAGTTGTAATGTTTTACTTTTTCATTACTTTTGCTGAAAATGGCACAATGGTTCATTTGACATGTCCATTGGAGTTAATACTTCATATTAATGTAAAATGCATGTGGAAGTTCTTGATTGATTTCTGGTTAACAAATTTTCTTGATCTCTAGATGCTTTTCGCATTGTATGATGAAGTCATGTGGATTTGTTGTTTTATTTTGCTGAAATAATGAAGGTCGCCAATAATTATCTGTGCCAGTGCACTCTACCCTCTTAATTCGGTTCTTTGTTGCTGCAGATATGTCCTATTCTGGTTGGTCATATTTCTATGTAAATTCACATTTGCTTACTTTCTTCAGGCAAGCCATCAAGTTGCTATTTCACCTTTTGGTAGAGATTTTGTAGTTTATGATATACAGCTTTCAAAGATGTAGATTTAAATCTGACGCTATAATTTTTTTTGATAGGAATAGGAGATCTCATTTAAAACCTCCCTCATAGTTGGCTCTTGTGAAAGAGGCAACTCGGAAGGAGTAAAAGAATACCTCATTATATTAAACCATGTTTACATAAGATTACAGCTTACTAAATAACTGTCCGAAATAAAATACAAACCAAAACAACCATAAGCTCAACATCAACCAATACCCTCTTTAGCTAGCTTATCAGCCTCCCAATTGCATGTCCTAGGAATCCATCTAACAATAATACCCCTAGCAGAAACTAAGGCCTCAATTTCCCCAACTAAAGTATTGAAAAAGTAGGCAGAAAATGGCAGCAAAATCCAGTCAACTGCTGTTTTACAATCTGTCTCAAGGATTAGTCTTCCCTTCAGAGCCCATTCGGAAGAAATGAATAGATCAATCCCTTGTTTAATAGCTTTTAGCTCAGCTAACATAGGACCAGGTCCCACCGCAAAAGAAAAGGTATAAAGTAGAACAATCTGAATCTTTCAAGACTCCTCCAATACCTCCCTGCAGCCCATCACCTCTTACCGCACCATCAACATTTAATTTAAAGAAATTCGGAGGAGGCGAGACCAGTTAAGAACCTTCTCCTTATTGTAGGATTTTATAGGCAAATTGTCTGCAAGCGATGCATCCCCTACTAGTAGGTCAACTTGAATATTAGCATGAGAAATTTCGCTAAAACCATTTAGCCAACCTAAACCTGGAAATGAAGAATAGGGATGATTATCTAATGTCCAGTTTTCAAAACCACTGCATTCCTAGCTTTCCAAATAGACCATAGAACACACCTGGAATGAACTTCCAAATGTTAGAACACTCCCTTAGATAAGACCAAGCAAGAAAGGAAGGAGGATCTTGGGGCATGATCGAAGAGATGTCCCAAAACCTTAAAAATCTATACCACAACTCCTCTGCAACCGAGCATGAAAAAAACAGATGACGAATTGATTCCTCATATTTGTGGCAAAAGGGCATAAAACATCTTCTAGATTGACCCCTATTTTCTTCAATTCCACTCTTACCGCCAATTTCTGATGAGTAAACTGCCATAGAAATTTTCCACTCGAGGAGGAGTTAATCCGGACCACACCCATTTCTTCCATTGAAAATGACCTCCAGTTCTGCTTGAGATAGTCATTCTACAGGATTTTACCGAGAACAAACCATCCCCTTTCCCCGACCACCCCAGAAAATCATCCACTGATTCATTCGGTGTTATGTTGTCAATCAAAAGCATTAAGGAAAGCCACTGATCCAATTCCCAGTCACAAAGATTTCTTCTTAGCTGAATGTTCCAAACCCAACCATTAGCTACAAATCCACCAAATTCAACCAATTTTCCCCTTTTGTTAGTCGACAGAGCATAGATTCTAGGAAATTGAATCTTAAGAGTAGATCCATTAACCCAAATATCATTCCAAAATCAATTGACCTATCATTCCCCACTTGGATCTTCGAATTAGATCTCAAACAATCCCCATTCTCGTCCTTTTTCTCATAGTTACTCCCGAATTCCTCTCCACACCTATGAATCTTGAAGAAAACAACCTTGCCTATAGACAGAGAGTCCATACTGACATTATGAATACAACAAATCAGTTTTTTCCATTGAGAATCTTTGTCATTGCATACTTCCAACCCATTTCCCTAGCAAAACTCTATTAATCATACTTAAGTCCAATACTCCTAAGCCTCCTTCTTCCAATGGTTGACAAACCGTACTCCAATTCACCCAATGAACCCTCTTCTTGTCAGATTCTTCACCCCAAAGAAATCTTGCCATACTGAGTTAATTTTCTGATTGACCTTAAACGGAATTTTGAAAATGGAGAGGTAAAAATAGGTAAGGAGGACAATATCGATTTTATCAACACCAATCTTCCGCCAACGATAAAGAAGCAGCTTTCCACCCTGCTAATCTGGTGAAAACTTTATGTAAAACTGGTTCCCACAATAACTCTGAATTTTTCTTTGTTCCTATCGGAAGACCTAGATAAGTCATAGGAAAAGATCCCACTCCACGACCTGCTTCCATTGCTAAATCTTTTAATCTGTCCTCTGCCACATTAACATCAAACATTTACTCTTGGGTCGATTAAGATGAAGCCCTGAAATTAAACTGAATACCCTCAATACTCTCTTTAAATTCAGAATTTGAGTTGAAGAATCTCTGCAAAATAAGATTAGGAAGATGAAAATTAAATTATACACAAACTTAACTGTATAGATTTTTTTTTGATAGAAGTTGGAGGTCTCATTAAAACTCTCTTCGTATTCGTTCACATACTAAAAGTATGTTAACGAACATTGGAAGGAAAAAAGAGTACCTCAAATTTGATTGATAATATTACCCGATACAAAGACAGCACGGAGTAACCTCACATGGTGATGTACACCTTTACAACAAAGACCTTAACTTCAAATGACCTCATCCAAAGCCACAGACTAATCACCTTACTCCTAATTACACCACCCGCAGTAGGAATAAACATCGCAACAGAACATGATACAAATTAAAAGCAACACCTACAACTGTAAAGACTAAAACAAAACCACAATTGAAGAGACAAGATCAATGAGACTCGTCTTCTTCAGGAGCCCAAGTTTGGTTTGAATGAAGGCTCTATCTCATGCACCATGACCTTGAAGAAGTTGTCACCAACCTTCAATTCCACCAACACATCAATTCTCGAATCAGCCTTTGTGAGGACTTAAATTTTTGCCCGATCAAAGATTGATGGAGAATGACACTTTCGTCGATAGCTAGTAATAAACTCCACTTCTCAGCAATGTTCTTGAAAGTATCCCAATTCAATGCGTTAAAAGGAACACCCTCGCAAACTAACCATACTCGACGACACTCCATTACCAAACTTTCTGACCAAGCTTCGACTATGGAGAACCACTCTGCGAGAATCTTTGATTTATCGTTCTCCAAACTTCTCAATGAAGCATTGTCTTCGAAAATCATTAAAATCGCATTACCAACAACTCTCATTAAGGTGAAGCCAGTGAGGCCCTTCGCTTGCATTTGTCTAGCAAGATGATCAATTTTGACAAAGTCCTTGCACCACCCTACTAGACAATTGCTCAACACCTGAAGTTTTTCTTTATCTATAACACCTTCAACTTTATAAGATTCTTCCTCGAATCATCTTCCAACCCGGACTTGCGAAGAACACTTGTCGAGGACTTCCTCCAATAGGAATGTCGAGGTTTGAATTTAACGAAAGAAACACCAATTTTGCTGCCGTCGATACGAGAGCCATTCATATTTGAGATCGCTCTCCTTGCTTCTTCAATTATAGCATAGCGAACAAAACCAAAGCGAACCCCATTCAAATTCCTTTTTTTAGGAATGAAGACATCCATAACTCGACCGTGTGTACCAAATATATATCCAAGTCTCTTCCAATGGATCTTCTCCGGAAGGTTCTCAATGAATAACGAGACACATCCATTACTATACCCATTCCTACCGTTTATATGATCTTCATTCTGCCTGTTTTGAAATCCGTTTCTTCTCCGTCTTACTACTTCAGAAGATTTTTCGTTGGAATACCCCTTCTTGATTACATGGTGATCCGCTTCAGCAGCAGAAAGAACGGGTGTTGCCTCCACTAAAGAAAGCTTCTCCATCCTATAATTCCCACCTTGTGAAGGAGACATACCACTGTCATCAATCCTAACCACAGGAGGTTGACAGTCTAATGTTCCTTTAACAACGCATTTTTCCAAGGAATTGGTTGATAGAGGACGTTCACCGACCTCGCAGAAATTTCTCTTAAGTTTTGCTGATTATGGTGGGAATGACAGTGCCTGTAGGTAGTGCCGTCGGACTCAACTGTCCAACCAGCCTCCCGAGCCAAGGCTGCCAGAACAACGTTCATATCAGAACGCACGGAAGAGAGAAATCACCATATTGCCTCAAACCGGCCAGCAAACGTCTGGTGAAAGCACGCCTGTTCCATTTCCGAAGCTTAGTCCTCTCCTTTTCAATTTCCCTCCCACGTTTTTCCTTACCGTAGTAGGAGAAACCATATCTGCTGTTGCTCCCAAAAGTTTCACCTGCCGCTCCTGATGCATCTCTAGTTCGCCTGGGCTAGACGGGGGTTGGGGCTCCATGGAGAAATCTGGAAATGAACAGAAAGTTGGAGGAAAGGGTTTTTCCTAGCCGAACCAGATTTTTGGAAAATAAAGGATAATAAAAAACGATTCTCGACACAGGGTAGGAGGGTTCTGGACGCAAGACGACGACTGATTCTGGTGGAGAAACGATGGTGTGCACAGGCGGAAAGCGGCGAAAAATGGCAGTGGGCTTCTTGAAGATCTGCGTTGATTGAAAGTCTCAAACGCAAATCTAAGGCCAGATTTGAAATCACAGATAACCGGCGATCTTCACAGGAAAAAATCGGCATCAACGGTGGTCGGAGTGTGGTGGCGGACGGCTGACGACTGGTACCGAAGAAGAGAATAATAATCAAAAGCGCCTGGGCTCGTGGAAATTTGAAATTTGAAACACCTAGGTTAGAGCTTCTCTCACTATCACGTGACGCCCCAAATTTAAACAAAAAATTTAACTGTATAGATTTAGAGTCAAATTAGTTGAATAAGGGTTTAAATACCTGCGGGTTATTAAATGATAATAATTATATCCCTGAAATCAGACTTTCTTCCTGCTACATTGAGAAGATAAAGTTTCCATTTGATGTTCCCAATCTGCATGTTTCATACATTCATCCTTTATCTAAGCATTCGGAGTTAAGTGCTTGTCTTGGTCTGATTCTGTTATATCTGGTGTACATGAGAATGCTAAAGAAAATTTTAGTTGTATGGATTTGAAGTGTTCAACTTCACTCGATTATTTTCCAAAATATGTATCAACCATCATAACATTTATATATCTGGGTCTCACATGTGAACCCTGATATCAGTTCAAGGGACAAGAAGATGATGAAGGGGATCCCGACATGCAATAGATAAATAAAGGATGCCAATGAAAGGGATATTTCTTTCTCGTTGGCAAATAATTTTGCTTTTGCGGTTGTTTTTTGCCCATCAAAGAACTTTTTCCTTACTATTTGTGCCATATCTTTATATGGCTTCAAGGTTACCAAAATATTTTTATATTTTATGGTCCTCTAGGCTCTCATGGTCTGTTAGATTTATGTTAATATGTAATGTGATTCTTCTATGATCTTTTATTTCTTTTAAAGTTTACTCGTGTTTCATTGAGGTTTCTGTTCTTCAAGTTGAAGTTTGTGTCATTAATCTGTTCTTGTAACATTTTTCTGCAGATAATAATAATATCTTGACCATCGTTAGCCTGTGGGCCCCTGTTATCGCTGTGAGTGCATATGTATTTTTTTTTATAGGAATTGAAGGCTCATTAAAAACCCCATTCTTAATTAATGGAGCTTGATAGAAAGCTCCTTAATCATTTGAAGGAGGAAAGGAGTGCCCTAGAATTTCATTCAACAACTTAATTACATAAGATACAACCAGGACAACACCCTTATCAAAAGCAAAAAAACCAAACAGTACCCTTAAACACGAAAAACAGCAACACTAACTTAGACTTGACCTCCTAAGCTAGGTCCCCATCACCTGATGGTGCGTCCTGATTGCCACACTGGCGAAATCAATACAAATCAAGAGCCTATACAACCCGAATAAAATACAGAAAACAAACAACAAAAGGCACTCTACACTCAACCAATCCTCTGCTTAGCAAGCCTGTCAACCTCCAAATTACAACTCCTAGGAATCCATTTAATAACACAGCCCTTATCAAAAATTGCAGCCCCAATTTCCTCCACCAGATCACTGAAAAAGACGGGCAGAATGCATTTTTAAAATCCATTCCACTGCATTTTTGCAATCACTCTCTATAATTAGCCTTCCCTTATTAGCCCAATCAGACGAATAGAAAAAATCAATTCCTTCCTTAATAGCTTTCAATTCTGCCAAAATAGAAAGACCAGACCCTACTGCTGTAGAGAAATAGGCTAAGGAACAGCTGTTGGAGTCTCAAAATAATTTTGAAGGGGGTTTTTAACGAGGCCTACCTTATAAAAAAATACCTCCAATTCCACCTTGCATCCCATCTCCATTAACTGCCCCATCTACATTAAATTTAAACGCACCCATTGGTGGAGGAGTCCAGCAAATAGTCTTCTTTGGAGTAGATGGATGATGAAAAATATCAGCCCTCGTAGGATCCCCTACTAGTAGGTCAGTCTTAATCTGAACATTAGGGTGCGTAGCTAAATACCATTTAGCCAACCTGAATCTAATTATAAAGTACAGACCCGAGCTGTCAAGTTTCCCATTTTCGAACACAACCAGATTCCTTGCGATCCAAATTGACCATAAAACAACAGCCGGAATGAACTTCCAAATGGTTGAATTCTGCCTTAGGTTCGGCCAAGAACAGAGAAAGGAAGATGGATCTTGCGGGATGAACTTACATATGTACGTATGTACATGTACATACATATCAGGGGCGGATGCACTAAGTCCCCTAGGGGCCAAGTGCATCCCCATTATTTAGGAAAAAAGTGAAATTTAGTATAACATGTTAAAGAAGAATGGAAAAAATTAAAATTTTGCACCCCCATTATTTTTAAGAAAATAAATTAAAATTTTGAACCCCCATTTATAAATTTCTAGATCCGCCACTAATACATATGTGCGTACAAATGTATTTATATGTACGTATACTTACGTAATGTATGTACATGCATGGGAAATTGTTGAAAACAAGTAGGTTATTAGTTCATCTCAAATTCTTTGGGCTGTGGCCTCTGCATGAGTTTTCTTGGTCGTACCTATTTCAGCTGATTGTTGTCAATAAGCTTATTATGAAACTGTATGGCATATATTTGTTTAACCTGTATTGTTTTCTGTTTTTTCTCCAGATTTATCTCATGGACATTCACATATGGTACACTCTATTGTCAGCAATTATTGGCGGTGTCATGGGGCGAGGGCTCAGTTAGGCGAGGTACTACATTGTCATTTTCTCTATTTTTAGGAAATTTCCTGGCTTGCTCCTTTGTTAGGACTCCTACTTTTGATACTGTTTTACTATAGATACGCTCCACTGAAATGGTGCACAAACGTTTTGAGAGCTTCCTAGAAGCCTTTGCCAAGAACCTTGTTTCACCACAAATCAAGAGGTAATTTGTTTACTACTTGGCACTTTAAGATACAAGCTTTTGGGCTCAAATGCAGCAGATGTACCAGATTTTATTTCCCTTTTTCAGCAATCCCTTTTCAATGTTCTGTTTCTTGTATTTTTTTTTGTTCATTTTAATTCCTAAAATGTATTTTTCTAGATAAATAAAGATATTCAATGATACTTATTCTGTCATATATGTAAACAGAGATGTATGGTGCAATATGTTTATTGCAATTTTGTGGACTATGGATAAACTCATCCTAGCCTGCAGCAGAAGGCATATTGGGTTGTTAGAAAACAGAATGGGAAAAAGACTATATATTAAATATTTTAGAATGGTCATAATCAGATTTTCCCTGGCCTGAATTATTTTTGAGACTATTTTACCGAGTTAATCAACCAAAATTTACTTGCTGAGAAGTAGACATAAGAGGAAAAGGTATACAATACATAGAAGGGCTAACCTGAATTTACCCTTTCTCTCTTAATTTCTGTCATCTCTCTTGCTTGGTGGCTTGGTCCTTATTTGGCATGGCTGCAAAATTATTAAAATAGATGTCATCGTTAGCCATTGAGCCTATGCCTGCTTTTAGGTCTGTATATTCCAATGAAGTAATTGGCCTTGAAAACGATATGGTTTATTAGTCTATGCTATCTTTGGTGAACTTCCTATATGTATGATATCTCCTTCCACTCTCCCCTTTCTAAATAAAAAAGAAGTGAATAGTATCTAAAAACATAGAGATGAGGCTTGTAAGATTATGGGTTCTTTTAAAGAATCTGCAGATCCAGGCCCTCCAACTTTGCTGGAGCTTGTTGCCATCAAGAGGGTGTACTTATCTTTGAGCATATTCTTCAGAGGTTTAAGAATCGGTGGATTGTTGAATCTGATAGCAAACTTGCTGTGGATTGGGTTAAGAATTTAGATAGCTGTCCTGGTGTTTTCCTTCATCTAGTCAAGATATTGTTGCCATGATAAGAGTTTTGGAAGGAGCTATCAGATGGGTTGACAGAACGACAAACATAGAAGCTGACAGCTTAACTAAGGCTGGTATTGGGTAGTTATTGTTTGATGGGTTGGGATATTGTTTAATTGAGTGAAAGATGTGTTCTTTGGTGTGTTTCGGGTTGTTTTTGTAAGGGGCTTCTTTGTTTTAAACATTATGTAATCTTTTACTTATTAATGAATTATGAGGCACTCTTTTCCTCCTTCCGCTGATTAAGGAACACCAATTGGTGTTCCATTAATCATGAAGGGGGTTTTTAACGAGGCCTTAACTTCCTATAAAAAAAAAGTATGTAAAAACACTGCAGTTCTTAACTAACTTCGAAACTTGACAATGACAATATTTTCTGATTGTTTATAGGCATAAATATTTTGTTTATATAAATTTTTCCTATTAATCTCTTCTAATTTTCCTTTTCTGTTTCCTTGTTATTGTTCTTGCAGGATGCCATTTGATAGACAATCACCTGAGGTCGGTGAAATTCATATTTCTTCACTTCTGATTCTTATTTTCTAAACTCGTTAATGTTATTGTAGCTTTGCAAATCTTAGGCTTAGATTGCCTTAGTGTGGAAGTAAATCTTTTAGGCTTTTTTAGGTTGGGTGGATAGAAGAAAAAGGAAAGATGGAAAATTGGAAGAGAAGAAAAGTGGAAACATGGAAAACATATTTCTTTAAATTCTGTGGTTTGTAGAGTCAAAAATGAAAAGAAATTGAGATTACACTGTTACATGGTAACCTCTCGTAAATTTAGATGAACCTTTGGACTGTGTTGTACATATTGTGCGACACTTACCTATCCCTCTGTCATTTCTCCTCTTTTGTTTCCTATTTAGAATGTTTTTTATTTTCATCAAGCATTGAAAATGGTAAATTGTTCCTATTTTCTTTCCTTCTAAGCACTTTTAAAATTCATTTTCTGTTTGCTTGATCACCATCTATGTCTTCCCGCTTTCCTACTCCGCCAAGCACATCCTTAAGATGGGTTGACAAACGCTTACCCATGAATTCAGACTTAGTCAACTTAATTGGTCCTAGGCTGATGGGGTATAATTTAGTGGGATCTTCACAATTACTCACTTTTATATTGTTTAGTCCATGTAAAACATCAAAGATCATTTCGTCCCGCTCTCGATACTGTCAGTTACTTAACTGCAATAGTCAATATTTACCTTCATTGGAGCTGGACACACTTGCTAATTAACCCTCCTTATCTATGGCCAATAGGCCCTACACACAAAAAACACTCATATTTATGGTTTATCCCTTATACTGAGAATTGTGATATTGGTTCGGTTAGGTCGAATTTCTTGGATTTTTTTAACCTTCTTTTTTTTTATAAGAAAGGGAGCCCTCGTTAAAAACCCCCTTCATAACCATCAAGAACCGTGGGGTATCTCGACGGCGATTGGAAGGAGGAAAAGAGTGCCTTATAATTTTATTTCTGTCGAACAAGCCATTACATTATAACCAGTACATAAAATACAAAATCAGCAGAACAGAATAACCTCTAGGAACCTAAAACCAAAAATTCACCCAATTCCTATCTTAGCTAATTCATCCGCTTTACAATTGACAATTCTACTAACATGTTTTACAATTGACAATTCTACTAACATGTTTTACAACAACACTCCTATCTTCTACCAGTGCACTAATTTCCTTGACTAGTGAGCAGAAAATCATTGGCGAAGAACTTGGCCACTTGATCCAATCCACAGCTTTCCTACTATCACTCTCCACCATTAATCTGCCCCTCGAGCTCCACCTTGACTTGAAGAATAATAATCTTGTTTTAATGCCTACAACTCAGCTAGAATTGGAGGGCCTCCCCCAACACTTTAAGAGAAAAAACCCATCACAACTCCATCATCATCCCTCAAAATACCACCTATTCCCCCTTTACACCAAGATTTCTCCACAGCTCCATCAACATTAAACTTGAAAAAACCTTTCGGAGGAAGATTCCAAGCCAGCGAAGAATCACCAGATTTAACATTAAACACACAGGAATCAACTAGAACTGGATTCCCCACAAGACAATTAGACATAATAGGGATATCAGGAAATTTTGCAAAAACCAAGAAACCAGTCTATACCTCGTTAAGAAATGCAACAAAGTAGTGTCCATCTTCCTAGCATCAAATATAATATCATTCCTGAATTTCCAGACTGACCAAATAATAGCTCCTGGAATAAACCCCCATATTTTGGAACGAGGGAACATCCTTCCCCACCCTGCAAGAAGATCATATGGAATTTCTGGAACAAAAGAAACATTCCAACTCAACAGAAAGTAAGACCATAACTGCCAAACTATGGGGCAAACAATAAAAAGATGTGCAACTGTTTCCTCTAGCCGTACATCACAGGGGACATATATTATCCACAATCCCATTAACTCCAAGTTTCAAAAGCTCAACTTTAACCCCAACCTTCATCCGCAGAACCTGCCATAAAAAAACTTCCACCTGAGGAGGAGCCATCCCAGTCCAAACAAGTTTTTGCCAATCCAAATCCACCTTCTCTTGCTCATTCACTAATCTTAAACAAGATCTAACCGAAAAAAACCCCTCCCCCTCCCCATTCCCTTTCCACACATAAGTGTCTTCCAACGAATCATCAACCATAGAACTGCATAAAATAGAGTTTAAATCGAGCCAAAGTTGTAACTCCCAATCCGCAAGATTTCTCCTCACTTGATTGTCCCAATGCCACCCTGTTTGACTTTGCTTTCTGAACTCCGAAATTGTTCCCCATTTGTTAACCGCAAGAGCATACAACCTTGGAAACCTTCTTTTTTAATTTGGTTTGGTTCTCAGTTTTTCCATATTATTTTTGATTTTCAACTTTTTGACTTTATTTTGACAAAATGACTTTGTTTTATGTTGACATTTATTTTATAAGTTTTCAAAGTCTTTTCCATAAATATTTCTAAAAAATAGTTCCTCAAATAATTAAGAATAATTAATAGTTCTTATATAATATTTAAAGTTATTTCATTATTTTGAAATATAGAACACTTATTCTTACATTATGAAAGTAAAATTTTATTATATTTAAATAAAAATATTGATTTCAGTTTTCTTAGGTTAACCATGGTTTTTAAACTTATGAACCATAAAGTGTCCAAACATTATGGTTCTGTTCAGTTGGTTATTTGCTCGGCACCAGCTGAAGTTTAGTGACACCTATGTCAAATGACATATTGGCTAGACATTAAGCATCCTTCTCTATTACACTTTTAGTGATGTGAGTTTCTGTACTTATATGTCTAATTGATTTGTTTGTCTTCTCATGGAGCTACTATCGCAATTCTTGAAAGATAGTATTTCAAACAATAATTCGTCCAGCATGTTCTTACTTTGTTTATAGGGGTTGCTGCAATTCTTTAATTAGTCTGAGTTTGTACTTTTTCTTCTTAGGGTTATGTTGTCTTAAGTGGTAAAACTTTCTGATAATTCTGAATTTTGTTTTGAAAAGTACATGTTAATTATTTTTGGCTTTGTTAAATTTTAGTAAAAGATTGAAGGGAGAAAAAATGGGAGAGAGAGTGAGAGCGTCAGAGAAGTCAATCTTCCTCCGGTGAGGTATGGACAGCGTTTGTGGATAATCTGAGTCGGAGAGTGTCAAGGAGTTCGTTGAGGGAGCTGTTTCAATATCATGTGTCAGTAAGCAGAATCTTCATCACGAGTGTATTGAATAAACCAAAATACAAAGCCTATATGTTTGCATTTGTTCAGTTTGAGAACGAGAAGAGTATGGTGAATGCAATCGCGAAAGTTAACGAATCGTTGATTGTTGGAAGGAAAGTATCAGTGGGGGTAGCGAAGTACTAGAAACCACAAAGAGGTTCAGATATAACAGGTAGAGTTCAGACAGAAAAGAAATAGTCATTTGATAATGAAAAGGGTAAAAACAGGGTCGGAAATGAAACCCTGAGTAGAATAAGAGCTGATAGGTCTTACAAAGAAGTCTTGATTCAGAACAAGAGTTTAAGGGGGACTAATACGCGATTTACCCCTAAACATCCTCTAATAGCTGCTGGAAAATGGAAAATGAAGAGAGAAAAAAACCTTCCCTATATTTGTATTGCTTCTGTTTGAATATGGACCTCCTCTATGTTACAAAGGTTTTTTTTAAAAGGAAAATAGAACTCTCCCTTCCCCCAAATCCTTTTCGGGGTTTTTTTATCCATTTACATGTGTAAATAAAATGGAAAAGAAAAAATGTTGATTTTGTTTGTGTGGTAGTTGATGACGAGTGGAGCTTGCTAGTGTGGAGCATTGGGGACCATGGGTACACGCGTGCTGGAACGTTGGTGCTGGCGTGAAGGAAGCTGCTGGGATTTGGTGGCACAGTGACTGGGATTGGAGGCTGTTGGAGAGCTTGTTGATGGCAGCAATAGTAACCATGACATTGAATGCCCCGGATATTTAGGGATTTACATTCCTTCTTTTTTTTATTTTTTTATTTTATTTTTTTTTAATATAGGTAAAAATTTGTGATTACAATTTGAAATTATAAAATGTTTTTATTATTTTAATTTAAAAAAATTAAAATTTATAATTTAACTTATATGTATGAGTAGCGTCGTAGGATATAATGATAAAGCAGTGTGAAAACGTTATTGGTGATTATTTTCCACCTTCCAACGACACTCATTGATCTAATATAGATATATATTTTCATTAATTTAAAGTGATTATAAAATAATTTTTTAATATAAATATTTAACAGTTAGAAACATGATCTTCTATTAAGAAAGAATAAAACGTTTGAAAATATATTATATAATTAAGATCAAGTATAATTAACTATAATCATATAATTATGCCGATTTGGACAATTATAATGAATTATGAATCTTATTCAATTAAATATAATTTGAGTTTTTAAAATAATTATAATATTTACATTTTATAATTTAAAATAATATGTACATAAATTTATTAATAAATATAACATACTAAATTAACCGACCGAACCGATCTAGAAAAATATTATTGACTGGGTCAATATAGATAAAATAAAAAGTTTATCTAACATAATTCATATGTATATAAATTTTGAATTTAAAAATGTAATAATAACTAAAATTAATATAATTGCATGTTCCAAAAAAACTTTAAATATATGTAAAAAACGCATCATCCAAAACATAATATCTTCATCAATTAAGATGAACTCTCCTTTCTTTCATAGAATTAAAATCATCTATGATTGATGCAATAGTAAATTTTTCAGCAATTTATTTTTCAATGTATGAAACTGAGTAAACTGAAAGAAAGTCATCTTTCATATTATTCTGTAGACTAGTCTTAACAATTTTCATTACTGAAAAGGCTCTTCAGTAGTTGTTGTACTAATAGAAAGAGTCAAAATAAATCAAATCAATCTATCAATAAGGGATAAGAAAAAGAATTCTTGCTTTCTGATAAACTTTGACATAATTGAGTTATGGTGCTCAAATTCATCATCTTTGAATGATTAGAAACATCATGAAAAAATAGCTCAAGTTCATACTGCAAATGATTTTTATCATGTTCAGAAAAATCTTTGGAATAGTACTCTGCAAGACGATAAATGTTTTCCAAATTAAAATTCTTATCTCCATATGTAGGATTCAAAGTTGTACTTAAAATAACTCTGTTGTTTGCTCAGTAAAACTATTGTTTAGTTCATGCAATTGTTGATCCATAGTAGCTGTAAATACATCCACTCTATAATGATGCTCCACTGAAACGATATCTTTATTGCGTCGAGATATTATATCATGATTATTGCAAAATAAGAGTACTTTCTGTAAAAGATCTTTCCAATCATCATCTTTAAATTTTTGAATTAAAGACTTCGCGACAGCGTCTAAATCCATCGCATTTAAAATATCTTGCGACTTATATTGTAAAACTTGACAAAGTACATCTGTGTATTCCGTAAATTCTCGCATCATATGTAAAATGAATACAAAATCAAAAGCCAACAACTTTTTAAGAGTAAAACTAGATCCCCACGTTGAGAATATGAGACTTGACGATCAATAGCTATTTTCTAAAGGACAGAACGAGTTGCGTTGTATATCTTTAAGACACTACAAATTGACTTGTAATGAGAACTCCACCTAGTATCTCTGGGACGTTGCAAAATACCAATTTGGTTTAGCCCTATTCTAGTCTCTATCTCTTCAATTTCAATTAAATGTTTCGATTTAGCAATTTGACTATTTTGTTGTTCATTATGACGCTTAGAAGAATAACTAACAACATTCACAATAAAAATCAATTCTTTAAAAAAAATCATGAACTTTAGATACTTCTCTTACAACAGCAATGAGAGCCAACTGTAGTTGATGTGCTTGACAATGCACATAATAGGCATATGAATAATATTTCTTGAATAGAGCTTGTAAACCATTCCATTCATCTCGCATATTGCTGGCTCCATCATATCCTTGGCCTCTAAGATTTGCAATACTTACTTCATGGTTTGATAAAATTGTAGAAATATTTTCTTTGATAGTTTTTGATGTTGTATCTTTGACATGTACTAACTATAAAAATCGTTCTCGTATAATTTCATCTCTATCGATAAATCTTACGACTATAGTCATTTGTTCTCTTTTAGATATATCTCGAGATTCATCAATAATTATACAAAATTTTTGAATCACCAATCTCCTTGCGAATTTCTTTTGTACTTTTTGAGCAAATGTGTGCAAAATTTCTTTTTGAATGGACGAAATTATATATTTACATTTTGTGGAGCATTTTCTAGCACAATGTCTCGTATATCCTTATTGTAAGAAGAAAGGAGTTTCAACTTCTCTAGAAAAATCTCCTGATTTTTGGACTTTGCCTCTCATCATTCCCCTTGGATGCACATTTTTGAAATTTGAGCCATTGTACAACTTCTACTGAAGCACTTAATCGTAAATGATTATCAACATTTTATTTCAGAGTTAAATTTTCAAATACAGTGTTAATATGACCTTTAAGATTCTTAAAATCTTCTCAACACTGAACATAATATCCATGAGCTGAATTAATATCTTTCCCCATATGTATTTCAAATACACATTCTTTCCCTCCAATCCTCTTGCAATTTTTAAATCCTTGTACTTTAAAAGTATCTGAACCATAATTTCCTAGTGGTTTCTTTTCAAAAAGAAAGCATGAAGCAGCATCAATAGTTGGTGAATACTCCAACCAATTAAATATCTTAAGCCATTTAGATCGAAATCGTCGTGGATGGTCATCTAGATCAGATTGATTAAACTCAGACATAAGAATTTGATAAAGTCTATAATTTATGAATTCCTCTATAACTTCTCGTTTTTCTGATGGGTAACTACTAACTGGCTTATGCAAAGTTGGATCACACACAAAAGAGAGATATCAATATTAATTGCAAACTTATCTCTAAATGAATATGAAGGTTCCTCAATTGAAACTTGAGTAAATGTCCCTTGACTTGTATAAACAATTGTTTCAGTGGGTGCACTATGGTGTGTATTCTCAAGTTCTAATTCGGGTGTGGGTTTCAATTTTGAAAAGTAAGAATCTATTATTTTTCCCTTCGTATTTCAACCTAAAAAAATAAATAAGATAATCAATGTTCATCCCTATTACCCTAAATTCATCAATTATATTAGATAAAACATAAAAAATTAAAACAATAATAATGAAAGAAAAAAAGCCATAACCTCAATTAAAATAATTACCTTTCAAATTTCACTTCATGGCTCTTGTGAAGTTGCGATAAAAAAAATTGTTGCAGGAGAGGGTCCGATAAAAAAAATTAAAAGTTATGAAATTCCTTTAAAAGAATCGGGGGAGAGGATGTTTAGATTGCATGGGCCATGCTCTCTAATTTATAAGCTGTTGCCATGGGGAAATAGAATCAAATTATAACTAGTACTATAAATAATAATTAAGTTGTTTGATTGGGGAATAATTAATTTTTCAATATTCAGATAACGATTAATTCGGATCAAAATTAGTTAACTAACCTAATTAACCAAAAAGTTCATAATGTTGGGTTTTGTTTTTATTTACCGATCGTGGATTTCTTTAATTAGGGTTATAATTGAACATTTCATTCTTTGATGAATTCCTAGACCAATATTTGACATTAGTGTGTGAATGCTTTTGAAGGACGGACGAACTGCCCATTTTGAAACTTTTCAAGGAATTAGAATTCATAGATGAAGTTAACATTTGTTGCAATTGAAGCTTATGACAAAAGAATAGAGTGCCTCTACTACCCCCATTAAAATTTTCATTTTGATTTCATGTTTTATCAAAATCAACTGTGGGATTATATAAGACTTGGCAGAGTGGTTGATATATGCTACCATTGGAAGTTGATCTTATGGCACCAGTTATTCCCATTGAGTAAACAGGGCAGAAGGAATATGGGAAGTGTTTATTTTCGCAATTGATGGGGAAGCCTAACAAGTATTCTAGGGGAGGGATTTCTTCTAGTTTTAGCCATGATTACAGGCATTCGGCTGAGATCATGGGTGAATCAGAGGGCTTTGGGGGTTCTAGATGGATTTATGCAGAGATGACGACATCAGAGGATTCTTGTGCACGTAAAAGGAAATGTATCAGCTTGAATGCTGATAGTTATGATAATTTTGGTGTCCCCATGTGATGTAAGGTAATTCTACCTTCTCGATTGATTGTGGATCTAGGAAGGAAGTAAAACAACTTGTATAAGTGAATGACTCAAAACAGATGGTTAAGGGTGGTAAATGCAAAGGTGAATAGCTATGCTATTTAATTGTTGTAACTGTTTTTCGGCGGGACAATCGTTTAATTTTTAAAAACAGTTACGACTTTAATTTTGGAAAAATCCGGTGATTTAGAATTAAATTGGATAGAATTGGAAAGAGTCGCCATCAACCTTTGAGTTAGGTAGGTCGAATACCTAAAAACGTCTTTTACAAATAATTTTAAGAAAAATTATTTTTTAAGACAAAATTTGATATGCGATTACCAAAAATTCGATTAAAGCGGGTTCGGTTACGCATGGGGAAGGATTTGCACCCCACAACGCCCAAAATTGGTATTGTTTCGCTTACACATTGTCATAAAGGTGAAAATTATAAATCGAATAAAAAGTTAAACCATGATCCATTTTTTGAAATTTAATTAATTTGTCTCTAATTAGTAATTTAAAGAAAATCCTTTAACTTGATAAAAAATCTTGAAATTGATATCTTTTATGGGGAAAACTATTTCAACTATTTCTCATTCGTAAAAAATATTCCTCCTAAATGATAAAATATGAATCGAATATTGACACTTTGCATAAAAATAAAAATAAATTAATAGAACTGCATTAAATCATTCATATAAAAATATTTAATTAATAAAATATATATATATATATATATTATTAATGAATAAAGAATATGAAATTTTATATTTAGTATATATAATACTTAGAACCAAAACATATCAAACCAATATATATAAAATATGAAATATGCTATAATAGATGTAATTACGTGCATAATATATTTATATATATACATAAAATGTTAACGATAAATAAAATAAAATTATAAATTTGGACTAACATGCACATTTAAAAACATGACAATCTAAAATAAAAAAATAAGCATGTTTAATAACATAATAGTGACGGTAAATTCAAAGACATAATAACAAACATGGAAAACATCACGACAAATAACATAATATAGGTACTGATAAGAAAATAAATCATACAAAATATACAGGACCAAAATGAAAATAATCAAAAATTAGTACCTCCAAAATAATTAGAAAATATGAATAAAAAGACTCAGGACCAAAATACAACATGCACAACTTTAACAGTTAAATGTATAAAACAGTAAATATTAAATACAATAATTCTTAGGACAGAAATTAAATGCGCAAAAACATATAAAGACCAAATTAAAAGATAAAAGAAACTTGACCAAGGACTAAAATAGGATGTGTAAAATACAAAGGGACCCGAATGAAATTAACCTAACCCTATAGATTAAAGATGATGACTAGAATTAATTTGATGCCAAACATGTGACTTAAAATATAAAATACATGATTTTACACATTAGTAAATATGCAATTAAAAGTCCAAAATATAAATATGAATAAACACTATAACTAAATTATAGGGATTGAAATTAAATACACGAAAAACATGGAAACCAAATTATGACATAAACAACTAGAATTTAGGACTAAAACGAATTACAAACAAAATAAGAATGGCATCGCACACTATTTCCCACTCACCAGACACGTGCTACTCACCTCCTGAAATGGTACTGTTTTAGTAAACTAATATATGTAATATATTGAGTGAAATTAAACCCTAGCCTCACTTAGTCTCCTCTACGCCGTTCTTCTCAACTCTCCTCCCCTCTTCCTTCTTTCATTCTTTTCGACAGTATACAAACCAGTAGCTAAAACTTCCATGGCCAACACTCCTTCATCCGAAACCCATACCCAAAACCTCCTTTACCATCGAATGACTACTCCAATGGCCTTGACTCCCACGAGAACACCCACTAACAAGGTAACCCGAAACCCTCTCCTTCCTCTAATGTATTTTCTGGTTTGGCATTTAATTTCACTACTTATTTGGTTTAATAATACTAACCTCAACCCCTTTATTCTAGTAATTAAACCCCAAATGTCTAAGATGAAGCCACCGAGACTCTACCCCGTTCACAACTAAGGTAATTTTCTAAATCATTTCTCTTTTTATTTTTATGTTCGAAAGAAAAATTACAAACCACATACATTAATGAATATTTTGAAGGCAGAAAAAAATGATGATAATAAAATAAAGAAAAACTTGCTTATGGATTACTTGTATTACTTTGGAAATACACTGCTTGCTTTTAGAATACCGGGAAGGAATTTTTTTTACACACTTTTTATATCTGTTGCTTTGCTGTGTAAAACAAATGAAAAATTCGTGCTCTCTTCTCTGTTTTTCTTCCCCCTGTTCGAATGGATTTTCCTGAAATTGTCCTCTGTTTTGCTGATGTTCTCTCCTCTGGTATTTCTTTCCCCTGTTCGAAGGGATTTTCCTGAAATTGCCCTCTATTTTGCTGATGTTCTCTCCTTTACCTGTTGTTAATCGAGAGCCCCTCTTTATAGTTGTTTGAAATCTCTTTTTCCCTGCCTCGAATGAGTCTCATCCATTTAATATTTTAGTTGCTCAATAGTGGGTCTTCCACTGGCGTTAGAATAATGGTAGTGTATATTAGGTAATGATACTTAATTTCTTAGAAAAGATAAATTTAGTGGATGGCTTATTTTTTTGTTAATTTTGGTTGCTGCTTGACGTAGGTAGTGACGATATTTGGCAACTTGGTGGCTTAGTGGTGATTTGGGAGCTTGCTGGTGTTCTTCACGTGGGGAGGCAATGGGCAAAAGATGGGGCATTTATTTAAAAAATGGTGAAAGCAATGGTGTAGGGTATGGCCCCTATGTGATATCATATATTTTTTTTTTGATAAAATATTGGTGCTTACAGATGCCCCTCTTTGCTCATTACTGTGAAACGGGAATAGAGAAAAGATATAAAGCACCAATTTTATCCTTATCTCTTCTTGTAATGCTTCGAACTCTTCACTGGAAATGTCAATTCTTCTCCTTCTGCAAAATCGTCGAGTCTTTGCTGCAAATGATGTCATCTTGCTTCGTTCTCTTGGCTGAGTCTTCATCTTCAGTTCTTCAAGTTATGGGTTATTCTCATTACGATCTTTCTACTTTAGGACGAGTTCTTCTTATTATGAACTCTTCTAGAATTGTCAATCTCTCAAGCGAGGTGTCACTAATTCGAAATGCTGTGAATCGAGTGATAGGTCGAACAAGCTCTTCTCATTATGAACTTCTTCTCCTTCTGTCGGATGAGTTCTTCTCATTATGAACTCTGTACTGGAAATGTTGATCTGTTTATTTTCTCTTTGAAAATTTTCAGACCTGCAAAAGATTATCATGTGTCAGTAATAATTGTGTTTGAAGTACCCGAAGGTATTGACCCAAAGGTTCTCGAATCTTTGTTGAGATCCATTTCTTTCAATGGTGAAAAATATGGATTGATTCTTTGCTGAAATCATGAAACGAAATCTTTGTTGGCTCTTTGAATTCCTGTCAGATATTTAACACTTATGAAAATTAATAAGAAACTTGTTTTAAGAGAAATACTCTCAAGTGAGATAAATTTTGTTCCGAAGGAAAATTGTCTCAAGCAAGACGAAGTAGGTTTTAAGAAAACCCATCTCAAGTGAGATAAATTTTGTTTCAAAGGAAAACTGTCTCAAGCCAAACGAAGTAGGTTTTAAGAAAAACCATCTCAAGTGAGATTCATTTTGTTTCAAGGGAAAGCTGTCTCAAGTGAGATGAACTTGGTTTTAAGAAAAACCATCTCAAGGGAGACAAAACTTTGTTTCAAGATAAACTGTATCAAAAACTTGTTTCAAGAGAAACTATCTCAAGGGAGACAGGGGAACTGTCTCAAGGGAAACTGTCTCAAGAGAGACAAAATTTGTTTCAAGGGAAACTGTCTCAAGAGAGACAAAATTTGTTTCAAGGGAAACTATCTCAAGCGATATAAAATCTTATGTTTCAAGGAAAAACAATCTTGAGCGAGATAAAATCTTCTGTTTCAAGGAAAAAACAATCTTGAGCGAGATAAAATCTTCTGTTTCAAGGAAAAACAATCTTGAGCTTGATAAAATCTTCTGTTTCAAGGAAAAACAATCTTGAATGAGATAAAATCTTCTGTTTCAAGGAAAAATAATCTTGAGTGAGATAAAATCTTCTGTTTCAAGGAAAAACAATCTTGAATGGGATAAAATCTTCTGTTTCAAGGAAAAACAATCTTGAGTGAGATAAAATCTTCTGTTTCAAGGAAAAATAATCTTGAGTGAGATAAAATCTTCTGTTTCAAGGAAAATAATCTTGAGTGAGATAAAATCTTTTGTTTCAAGGAAAAACAATCTTGAATGAGATAAAATCTTCTGTTTCAAGGAAAAATAATCTTGAGTCAAATAAAATGTCTTCTTTCAAGTAAAATAGTCTCAAGTGAGACAAAGCCTGTTTTAAGAAAAACAATCTCCAGTGATAAATCCTCCGTATTAAATGAGACTGTCTCAAGCGAGACAAAATTTGTCTGGAAATGTTGAATCTGAAGATGATTGTTCCCTCTTGTAGAGGATATCTTGTTATCTTTTACTCTTCCTGAAAGATCTGCAAAAATGTAGTTGAATGCAACTATCATGAATGAATGTTTGACGTAAAGATGCAAATTCATGTAGGTGCAATGCATGACTTTTTTATATGCAAATGATGTTCTTATGAATGCAAAAAAAAATGTTGATGCAATCTTCATTTAACTTCAAAGTGGCCATCTCGGTCTTCTTCTACTTGATCACTTCTTCTAAAAGTCTACTCAAATATTCATGTAGCAACTCATAATTTCCAACTTGCATTTTTGAAGATCCATCTAATCGTCTTCTCTCTTCTTGTCGTCTTCATTTTCTGTCTTCATTTTGGAGAAAACATTTTCTTTCTCAACTTTTTGCTACGATCAGAAATATGACTGTGTTGCCCTATTTTCAAAGACTATGCGTGTGACTATGACAAACACCATAAAGATCAAAGGGAAAGTTGCGTTAATTTTGATTTGACACTTGAAACTCGACATCAGGAGGATCTATCCAAATTTTATGTCAACACATCTAGCCACACATCAAACGAGGCTCGTTTTTAACAACAACCCATCTTTCAGCCTTAGTTGATACCACTAGTCTCTTGTTGTTAAGATTTTATCACCTCTTTCGTGGAAAGAAATCTTCATCATATCTCACTTCTAACCTTGGGGTTGAAGAAGACAAACTTCATAAATAGAAACACCATATGATCACAAAATTCGTTCAACACCATAATCACTGGTTCGTAAAGCATTTGACACACATTTATCATTTCCTGTAGCTTCTGCTTAGATTTCTCAATCAGTGATGCTCTTTGCATAGTGTTTGGAGCTTTTGTAGGACGTCACTTAAGAACAAAGCTCAGTGAGACCGCAAGTGGGATACTTTAACTGTCAGCATCAAATCACCAGAATAATACAACTTCCTGATGAACAAAGCAATTATGTATAGTTAGCTCCACTGTCACTGATTTATCATTTGCATTCTTCATATCTTTATCTCATTGGAAATATTTGCTCAAATCAATGATCTGGACACATGATGATATGGGCCTTCAGCATGCCCCAACATTTGCAGATATGAACATTCAAAATGTATTCAAAATGCCCCCACATGAATCAGTTTTTGTCTGAAATGGGCCTTCAAAATGCCCCAACATTCTATTTCTGGTTGAAATGGACCTTCAAAAAATCTCAACCTTTTCATGCTAGTGTGAGCCTTCAATATGCCCCAAATGGATCATTTCTATCTAAAATGGGCCTTCAAAATGCCCCATCCTTCAAGTCAAAAGGTTCATTCTCGATGTCCATTAAATTTGAATCTCATGATTCCCATGAGGTACAACTTTGATAATGCCCCTATTTATGGATCATTATGGCTCTATTCGTGCCCAAATTTGTTTATCTTGAATGCTCTCATTCTGGTGTTACTAAACAACAATGTTGTCAAGTAACTTCGATGGAATATCTTCATGTTATCACAAACTTAAGAAGTGATCAATCTTTCTAACAGAAATGACTGAGATATGTGCTTCTTCTGAGTAAGGTGGTCATTTTCTGCTTGACTGGTCGCATTCTTTCCTTTTTTGCTATGCACTGGGATATGTGCTCCTTTTTTCGAACGAGACAATCATCGTGTTCTTGTCAGGTTGCTGATAATGTCACAAGAGAGTGTTACAAGTTCTCTCCTCCAGCCTTCCTGATCTTTCAGACCACTTGCTTTCAAGAATGTGAAGTGATTCCTCATTTTGGCATCACTCATTCTTTTTCTCCAATAAAGGTAGAATAGACATAAGCTTGCTTCAAGGACCTTTTTTAATTTGAGACTGTCCTGTTTGAAAATGTTTTTCCTCATTTCTTTATACAAAAAATGAAAGAATTTTGTAAAGTATTGCTTCTTCCAGGTTCACAATTGAATCAAATCATAAACAATGAGTTTAATGATATCAAATAAATCAACTACTATTTTAAATCATTAAAAAATCATAGTCCTATGGCAAATGTCAAAATTATTGACTAATTTAATGTGTAGGTTAATTATGGTAAAGTAAGGTCTCTCAGGTTGGTCCATCATATATGTCCTTTTGAGCGTCCAATAATCTTGAAGAAATGATTGTTATGCTCATCTCGTAGAGATACTTCTTGGTTCCAGACTCTCAGGAACATCTTTGGGATGCATGGTTCTTCATCAAGAATTTAAGATCGTCTCTTATGTCGTTGTTGCACCATTCAATATTCGAGTCACCTTTTCAGGTTTTCAACTCGAATCCTCCTTTGGTTTCAAGACATTATTCAAAATTTATATCTTGAACCCCCTTTTATAATATCATGCATTAAAGATTTTTAAAAAACTAATTTTTGTAAATAAAAATTAATCCTGAGAAGCGGAATAAAATGAAGATAATGTCTTTTACTTAAAATCCATGTATGATTAGAATGGACTTTTCAGGGACGTAACGTAGGCCAGGGCTCATGGTTATGAAAGAAATGGATAAAAAGGCCCAAACAAGTGTTTAAAGGTAATTGAACCAAAGATCAATTCATTCTGATGCCTTCAATCTTGCCTTGCTTGACTTGGATCTACTTTGCTACTTGTATTTCATAATTCCTTTTTCTGGATCCCTCTAGACTGTTAATTTTGTTATATCTCCAGCATTTCTTGCGCTTCTTGTTGAACATGAATCTTTGAACTTGATCAACCTTAAAACTTGAGGTTCAATGAATCATCCATCTTGATTCAATTTCATTTTTTTCTTTTTTTCCTCTTTTTTTCTCTCTGATGGATGAGTATAAGACTTCAATTGCTTTGAGTACCTCTTTTTACTCTTACATTCGTTATTCTTGACTGGATTTGATCTTCAAGCACCTCATATTTGACATGCCTTGTGGTTCAAAACTCTCTTTACTTCATGGAGATTTGCCTTCGTAATAAAACTAGATTGACAATTTTTATTCATGTGAGCAGATATCCTTCACCTTGCCTCCCAATGTGGAGGGTGATCCTTGGTTAGGGTTAAATCAGAAGAAAATTCATTCAGGCTCAAATAGGGACAACAAAAGATATTTTTTTCTCCTTTTGCGAAGGGATAAATGAAAGAATACCATTCATCTTTTCATACACATAAGTCTATGTAAAAAAAGGTATCCCCAAGGGATGAATATTCAGGATTAAATTTTATTTACATGAAAATAATGTAATTAATGCATGTTATAATTATTTAAATCAATCCTTCTTTTTTCTTTTATTTTCTTTTTTTCTTTTCCTTTTGAGCATACCCCAATTACTCAAACTTCTCTTCGACAAGTTAGTCCATTATGCCCCTAGGGGCATGGGAAAAGTGATCTACTTGTCCCTATTTTCTCCATTTTTTAAATAATAGACTTCTCTTTTCATATATTCACTTTTAGATTT
This sequence comes from Hibiscus syriacus, assembly GCF_006381635.1. NCBI lineage: Eukaryota > Viridiplantae > Streptophyta > Magnoliopsida > Malvales > Malvaceae > Hibiscus > Hibiscus syriacus. The sequence goes on from NW_024061841.1 coordinate 27,030, forward strand.
ATTTTCCACCATTTACATTAGTTTTCATTCATCTCTATTTCTCTAAAAGTCACAAGAAGGACGTGAGTTAAGAGAAAAAAATTATACTCTTAATTCATCCTCCTATAAGTTTCAAGAAGGTAAATTTAAAAGCATATATTCAAGGGTTTCATGGAAAGATGATGGAAAGTTTAGGATTGATGAGCTTGGCCATGGGGGAAAATTTTTCTAAGATTTTTGGAGCCATTTTGCATATCTTTAAGTTCCTTTACATGTTTCTCTTGAATTACAATTAAGTAGTAATTCATGTTTGCATGTTGTGTAGTGAAGGAAGGTGGTGAATCTTCAAAAGTTAAAGTAAAGGAGAAGGTGGTGGAAAGCTAGGTCAAGAAACTTCTTTATGTTCTTTCATCAAGGAGGTATCCTCTAACTCTTTTATGCTTCTTGAAAATTTATAAATGTGATACTTGTGATGATAATGCATACATGTTGTATGTCTCTGGGTGAAAAACATGTTAGAATGATTAAAATGAAGCTAAAAATGAAGTTGTGAAATCTGTTAAATATTTACGCAAGCAGTAACTTTGAAAATTCTTATTAAATTCCATAAAAAATTTAGGAAGTTATATTTATATTGTTGTAACGGGGATTTAGTATAATTTCTTTTAAAAAACGGATACTTATTTCGATATGTGTATGAAAATTTATAAGTTTTTAAGTGATGAAAGGTCAAAAATCTGGGCAACAGAATCCTTAGAAAACAGTTTTAGCAGTGACTTTTGAAAATCATCAAAACTTCCATTGTAAATATTTGGAAGTGAGACTTATATACTTATTATCATACGTAAGTATAGTTTAGTTTAAAACAAACGGTTATTGATTTTGAGCTATATATTTAGAGTTATAAATTTTTAAGTGAGCAAAGGTCAGAAGAGAAAGTAGCATACTCTTTTGAAAAAACAACAAGGATGGTGACTTAAAAAATTCATCATAAATAGTATGAGTTTTATTAGAAGCTTTAATTTATATGGTTGGAAAGATTAGTGAATCTCGTTTCTTATAAAACAAACGGAACATGATTTGGAATTGTACATTATTAATTACACATTTTTCTTTAATGGTAGTGCAAGTTGCCGTATTTGAAAGATTAATATTTTAGTCACGATTTAAGATTTTGTAAAACTTAAATGACCAAAATATATTCAAGCATAATATACCTTGCAAGTTTGAAATAAGCATAAGACTTTGAATACTATTGTGTTATACTCGTGATTAGTTGTTTGATCCTTTGTTTGTGTGCGACCTTCAAGCTTTAACATAATTAGCGGCCTTCTGTGGCGCTTGGAAAAATAATTCAGACACCCGAGATTATTTGACTAGTGGCCATGTGTGGCGTTCGAGAAACAATTCGGACACCTGAGATTTATTTGACTAGAGACCATGTGTGGCGCTCGGGAAACAATTCAGACACCCGAGATTTGTTAAATTAGCGGCCATGAATGGCGCGGGACTATCCGGATACCTGATTATTTTAGCACATGTGTATCCTAACAAGTTTGACCAATTTGACAAGCTTGGCCAATTTGATATGCAAGTGATATGTTTATGAAATTCTGGGTGACATGTGATTTATTTTTTCATTACTCATGCCATGCTTCTATGTACACGTTTGATTTATATGCTCGTATTTATGGACTTCTTGATGTATGATAGATTAGTTGTGTACCACTGAGCTTGCAAAGCTCAACGTTTGAATTATTTTATTTTTAGATTAATATACTTTTGTTCGTATCTGAAGAGCATTATCAACAAGGGACTTCCAGCATCCCGTATTCAAAGTACAATACCATATCTGTTTGTGGGCATTGTATTCACAAGGTGTCACTTGTATTTTTGAGGTTTATAATTCACTTATTATTTTGGGATATTTGACTATTTTAATATATATACTTATAACGGAGTTCTACATATGTTTGTATAACTACTTATAATACTATTTTAGCATTACTATTTGATGATTTTTCTTTTATATATATATATATATAAACAAGTTTAATGTTTTAAAATATTAGAAAATTAGTTAGGGTGCTCCGTGACTCGAATGTAACATCTTGGTCTTATGGTATTTTATATTTGAGATTAGGGTGTTACATTTAGTGGTATCAGAGCTTAGGTTTAGTCGGTTCCAGGACCAATTGGCCACTCGCATTAAGATATCAATTGATACATGGCCCTAGGTTTAAGAATATAATCTTCTAACACTAGAAGTCTAATGATGTTTTCCCTTTCTATTTATTTTAGGTTCATTATGTCTAAAGGTTTAGATCATAGCCATGAGGCTAGGGATGGGAGTCATGCCTCTTTGATGGATGATACGGGAGATGGATTTGTGCTGGACACCGATGAGTTTGAGGTTCTAGAAAGTACAGTCATGATGAGGCAGTTTACTTCCAAAATCTTGATTCCACGCTACATCGAATTGTTCGAGCGATTTTGAGGGTTCAACATACCTTACCTGCTCTACCACTACACGTCGTTTCATAAGAGTCCCTGATTGAGAGATTTCATAGATGCAAGAAAAAAGAATCTGAGGCCACCTCAATGTACCCATGAGGATAATTTAGAATGCATCGTCTCTTTATTGAAGGGAGATGCATATGATTGGTGAGAGACAATTGAGATAAGTATGTAGCCCGAGCAGTCGATGTGGGATTATTTCTTAGCTAAGTTTAGAGAAAGGTACATAGGCGAGGAACATACAAATGATCTAAGGATGCAATTCTCCCATTGGTTTAGGGTAACAGATCAGAGTTCGAGTATGAGAGGGATTTCATGCTAGTAAGTAATTTTGCCCCTAAGCTTGAAGCTACTAAAACTTTGACATGTAGGAGATATCGCGAGGGGTTAAACATTGATATTCAGACTCATTTGGCGGCAGACTCCTAAAGTATTTTCAGAGTTGGTGCGACAAGCTCAAGCTATTAAAAGAGTTTAAGGTATGAGACGAGATCAGTCAGAGAGCCTGGTATACAAAGTAAAAGGTTTTCAGATGTTGTAAACCCATCTCAGATATCAACTACGAGGAAACAAGAATTTAGAGGATCTGATAGAGTTTTATTGGTGCAGTTATAGAGGTATAGTCAGAGGTCAGGTTCAGGAGCGTGTAAGATACCATTGACTTCCTTATCGCTAGCGAGCTCTAGTGGGTCAGTTAAGACTCTAATTTTTCCAATTTATGATTTTTGTGGTCAGGGTCATTCAAGGGAGGACTAGAGCATATTTATAGTATGGGTCTATCGAGCATATTATCAGAGATTGTCCTATAGTGAGTGATGCTTTGCTTATCCAAACCCATAGATCAACACCTTCTTTATAGCATGGTAGAGGATCAACTCATGATGGTGGTAGTGTTACCTATGGAAAATATGGTAGATGTACCGGAGGATCCACTGCTAGACTTGATGTTTGAGTTCCAACTAGACAGTATGTTATGAAAGCTCTAAGGTACTCTGACGTTGATGATGTGATTGCATGTATCTTTACAATATTTTCAATTCCTATTACTGCATTAGTAGACTCTGACTTCACACATTAATATATATGTAGTAATATTATCTGAGATAAAGGTATTCTTATTGATGAGTTGGATGTTGGGGTTAAAGTATCGAGTCCATTAGGATTTGATGTGTTGTGCATAAAGTGTATCGAAAATGTCCAGTTGAGATTCATGGTCAGCCCTTTCTAGTTGAATTGATGGAGTTGCCATTCTGAGAGTTTGATTTAATTTTGGGAATTGATTGGTAACTGAGTATGATGCAAGTTTAAGATCTAAATCGAGGCATCTTAAGCTTCAAGGGTTGTATGAAACTATTCTTAATGTCTAGTAAGTCTGGTGAATGCTCCACTCGTATTATTTCTGCTATTATAGCTTAGAGGTTGATTAACAGAGACTGTGAAGCCTTCTTAGCTCATGTAGTGGATACAAGAGTCCAAAGTTTGGCATTAGAGGATCTATGAACTATGAGGGAGTTTTCAGATGTTTTTCCTGATGAGTTGCCAGGACTACCTCCAGATAGACAATTAGAGTTTAAGATCGAGGTGTTACCTAGTACTGTTCCAGTATCCATTTCTCTATATTGTATGGCATCGACTAAGTTGAAGAAATTGAAGATTCAATTGCTAGAATTTCTTGAGCACATCTTTATATGCCCTAGTGTATCACCGTGGGGAGCACAAGTGTTATTCATATGAAAAAAGAAGGGTCGATGAGATTGTGCATTGATTATCATTAGCTTAATAAGATGACGGTGAAGTACAAGTACCCACTTCCAAGGATTGATGATATGTTTGATCAATTGAGATGTGCATGTATGTTTTCTAATATTGATTTAAGATTAGGTACTACTAGTTGAAGGTTAAAGAAGAAGATATCCCAAAAATAGTTTTTTTGATTAGATATGGCTATTACGAGTTCTTGGTGATATTGTTTGGGCTCACAAATGCTTTGGTAGCATTTATGGATTTGATGAGTCGTATTTTTCAGTCATATCTAGATCAGTTTATGGTAGTTTCCATTGATGATATATTGTTGTATTCGTGATCCAAGGATGAGCATGATCATCACCCCCGAGTTATGCTTTAGAACCTTTGCGAGAAACAACTTTTTGCTAAATTTAGTAAGTGCAGATTTTAGCTTTCTGAGGTAGCCTTTTTGGGTCACATTGTCACGAAAGATGATAATTGAGTTGATCCACATAAGATTCAAGAAGTTGTGGATTGGAAGCCACCACGTAATGTTTCTGAAGTTCGTAGTTTTCCTGGCCTCGCTGGGTATTATCAATGATTTGTTAAGCATTTTTTGATAATTACTGCTTCGTTGACAAAGTTACCATAGAAGGGAGTTCCATTTGAGTGGAACAAGAAGCACTAACAAAGTTTTTATCAACTTAAGGCAATTCTCAAAGTGGTGCCAATTTTGACTAAGCTCGAGTTGGATAAAGATTATTTAGTGTTTAGTGATGCATCCTTGAACGGACTTGGTTGTGTTCTCATGCAAAAGGTAAGGTAGTTGCTTATGTGTCTAAGAAACTTAAGCCTCATGAGTGTAATTAACCTACCCATGATTTGCAGTTGGTAAAAGTGGTTTTCACGTTGAAGATTTGGAGGCATTATCTCTTTAGGGAGAAGTTTTATATCTATAATGACCATAAGAGTCTAAAGTATTTAGTCAACCGAAAGGAGCTAAATCTATGCCAACATAGATAAATTGAGTTGCTTAAGGACTACGACTACATTTTTTACTGCCATCCAGGTAAAGTAAATGTAGTGGTGGATGTATTGAGCCGTAAGCCAACAACAGAGTTACAAGAAATGTTTGCGAGGTTGAGGTTGATAGAACATGGTTGTTTGCTAGCCGATCTTTAGGTCGAGCCAATGTTGGTGCGAGAAGTAAAAGATTCGCAAAAGTCAGATGATAGTTTGATCGCTATAGCAGATAAAGTAAAGCAAAGAGAAGCATTAGGCTTCGAATTGTAGATGGAAATGTATTGTATTTTATGGGGAGAATCTGTGTTCCAACTGGAGAGCTAATTGATATAATCATTTGTTAGGAACATAGTGGTTCTTTTTCTATGCATCAAGGTAGTAACAAGATGTACCAAAAGCTTCGACCATTTTATTGGTGGCCAAGGATGTAAAGGGATGTGTCATAGTATGTGACTCGATGCTTGGCCTGTTAACAGGTTTCTTCAGGTCCTTTTCAACCTTCTAGATTTTATAATGGAAATGGGATGGGTCACTATAGATTTTTTGACTAGGTTACATATGTCTTGACGCAGACACGATAAAATTTGGGTGATCATGGACATGTTGGCAAAGAGCGTACATTTTCTACTAGTGTACATGAACTTCAGTCTCGAAAGGTTAGCTAAATTGTATATTGATGAGGTAGTGAGGCTTCGTAGGGGGTCGACTTTAATCATTTCAGATAGAGATCCATGATTTACATCGAGATTTTGAAGAGCCCTTCATGAGGCGTTAGGTACTTGTACTTTAGTATAACTTTTCATCCGCATACGGATGGTCAATCAGAGAGTCATTCAGATTCTCGAGGATATGCTATGTTAATGTATTATTGATTTTGAAGTACGTTGGGAGGAGCACCTTCCCTTGGTCGAGTTCGCATACAACAAAAGTTTCCAAACTAGTATTCAGATTGCCCCTTTTGAGGCATTATATGGTCGTAAGTGTATGACTCTAGTTTTTGGACATAGCTTAGTGAGAGAAAGATTGTTGGTCCAAAGTTGATCAAGGAGTATAAGGTTAAGATAATCCAGGATAATCTAAAAGAAACTTTCGATTGTCAGAAGTCTTATGTAGACTTGAAGTGTAAGGATAGAGTTCGTTGTGGGTGACAAGGTCTTCCTTAAGGTTTCACCTTGGAAGAAGGCTTTGTGTTTCATAAATAAAGAGAAATTGAGTCTCAGGTTCATTGAACCTTATGAGGTACTCGAAAGAGTTAGACCAATAGTATATCGGTTAGCTTTACCACAATAAATAGAGCGTATTCATAATGTGCTCCACATTTCTATATTTCAAAGATATCGTTTTGATCCTTCCCATGTCTTATTGCTCAAGCATATTGAGGTGAGTTCAGATTCGTCGTATGAGGATGAGCCAGTTCAAATTTTAGCTTAGGAGGTCAAAGAGCTTCGAAATAAAAATATTCCCTTAGTGAAGAATCTATAGAGGAACCACAAAGTAGAGGAGTCAATAAAAACTCAATATCAACATCTCTTTGATTCACGTAAATTAATTAAATCATAATTATGGAATAAGTAAATGGCATTATGGTAATTAGTTTAAAAAGATATTTTCTTTCCCTTATTAAGAATGAAACACGTGGGATGTGAAAAGTGATCTAGAGCTCTTCTTTTCCTTCTTCATTTCTTCTTCCCGTGGGTTCAAGCTCAAACCTTAAAGGTGAGTTTTAATTTTTATGATTAATTCTTGAATGTTTAAGTTAGGTTTTATTCCATGAGTGTTATATAAGCTTAAGGGAAGCTTATATAAGCTTAAAATACCAAAAGGAGAGAATTAGAAATGAAATTTAATTAAGGGTTGAGAAATGAATTCTTGATATAAAGAGGTTTTTGAAGTTTTAAAGATGGATTTGACTTGTCAATGGGTTAATTAAGAAGTTAAAGGTGATAGAATTGAATTTAGAACATATGGAAAATTTAATGAAATTCTTTGATTCAAGAATTATGGTGGATTATGGGAGATGGTAAAGTTTTATAGTGTTATAAGAAGGTTAATACATGTTTAGATAAGTTTTAAGGCATAAGGAGGGGTTAATAAGTAGAATTTGAGGTTAAAGTAATAATTATCGGGATCAAAATGTAATTTCTGGGTTGTGTGCATCGATGCATCTTCAATGTGCATCGATGCACTCTCAAATAAATAAACATCGAGCACAGTTGGTGCATCGATGCATGTGGAGTGAATCGATGCATCCCCTTAAAATGGAAACATCGAATGTAAATTGTGTATCGATGCATGGTAGTGCATTGATGCACATGTTAAAGAATGCATCGATGAACTGAAGAATGCACCGATGCACTTCAATGGGAAATGAAATAAATCGTTATTCAGTCTATGAAATGATAGATTAAAGTATATTAATTGGATATTGATAGTATCAATACATGATTATGTAGACATCAATCGAAAGCAAAGTTCAGATAGGTCGACAGAGTAAGATTTAATATGGTTCATTGAGACCGGGTGAGTATATGATAGTATGTGTACGTTATGTTATGGAATTAAGACTTGCGATGAGTCCAATTCCGATATTATATGATATAAGTATTAAAGCATAAACATGTAGTGATATGGTGTTAGATGTATGGTATATGAGTAAATGCATATGTTTAATTGTTGAATGCATTTTTATGTGTGAACTATGTAAATGCTTGTATTATGATAATAGGTCATGTGATCATGAAATATATGATAAAATATATATGAAAATAATATGACTCATATGTGCTTCTATTAGAATGCTACATGATATATTAGTATAATAAGATAGATTAGATATTGATAATAAGACATAAGATTATATGCATATGTAATATATGTTAAAAGATAAGAAATAATATGTTATATGCATATGAGAAAAAGGTATATGTTATGTGACCATGTGTGAAAAGGGTGAATAATGTGAATTTCATGTAAAATGCTACGTGACTATGTGATCATATGAAATGTGATAAAGAGCTATGTGAAAGAACTATGTGATATGAATATGTGAATGTGTAATGAGGTAAAAGATAATGCCCATGTCATGTGTTATGAGAGCTATAGGTATAGTTGGCATGCCAAGAGTCGAGGGTCTACGCGGTCCTTCTGGACATAGTGGTCCTTCGGGATATATGTGTTATATGTGGTCCTTCGGGACATCTACGTGGTCCTTCTAGACAAATTCTACACGCCCCTAGTGGGATTTATATGAGCTGTGGTGACAGCATAATGCACAATCTCTATGTACTCACGTACCTTAAGTTCTCAATAGTGTGCATGGGCTTTGAAAAGAAACCATAATTTAATATAACGATATGTATAAGTGACAAGTTAGGATTATATGATAATAATGGTAACAAGTGTATATGGGTAATAGTGATATGAGATGTGATATGGTTATGTATGATATGATCATAGTAATTATCCATGTATTGTTGTGTTTGAAGTTATATTATATGTTTATGTTCAATATATGCTCATTTGATGGAATTGAATCAATGATAAGGAAATAAGTAAGGATAAACCGGTAAGTGATGGGTTTAATAGGTGTATAAGTATAATATGTGTTATATGGGATGTTCATGCATTTATTAGTTTACTTTATGTGTTTACATGTCTCACTAAGTCTACGACTTAGCGTGTAAAGGTTTTACAAGTAGGTGTGGATAAGTCAGAAGATTAAGTTTCAGATCCGTAGAGCAGCATACCTCTGCGCAAAGTTCATATCAGAAATATTTTGTAAAGTATGTCTTGTCATATAATTTAGTATATTGGCATGTAACTAAGTCATGATATATATGTACACTCGATGGAGTCTGTTAAGGTTTTCAATATGTTTATGTAAAAGAATTACTTTATAGAATAAAAGTTTTAAATTTTCTATGGTTTTTATAAATGTATATACTTTGACTGGTCAATGTGACACCTCGGACTCGTATCCGAGTCGGGTACGGGTTGGGGGTGTTACATTTAATGGTATCAGAGCTAAGGTTTAGCCGATTTTAGGCTTAAACCGAAGTCAAGAGTATTTTGAAAATGTGTACATGCCAATAAAAAGTGAAAGTTTCTGATCTGATAGAATTATGAGTATGCTGTCTTCTAATAGAGTTATATTATTATGTATTAGATGTGTAATCGTGAGAGTCCTCACAATGAAAGAAGAAATAATAGACCTGAGGGTAGTAGCAATTCACCTGCCCTAGCCAGGCATGGTGAAGAGCGAACACCTCCAGTAGTACCAGTGAGAGATCAAGGGATATTTTTCGGGACGTTAAATGCTGTTTTGTCAAGTTTTCAACCCTCTACGCCCTTAACTCCTTGAATGAATATAATTAAAGAATTGAAAGGTTTAGGAGTACCTGAGTTTAGGGGTGAAGCTGAGGAAGATCCGGTTGTGGCAGATTTTTGGTTGAATGATGTCAAGATAATGTTAGATGGACTCCACTGTTCTGATGTGGAGAAATTAGATGGAATAGTTTCTTTGTTAAGGGGACAAGCTAGAATATGGTGGACCAATGTCACCATGAGATTAAGAAGTGATCTAGTGACCTGGTTATTCTTCGAAGAATTTAATCGTAAGTATATTGGTGACCAATATATTAGACAGATGAAGCAAGAATTTCTGAATTTGAAGCAAGGGAATTATACAGTGTATGAATACGAATGTTAGTTTAATAAGTTAAGTCGTTTTGCTGCTGAACTTATTCCGACTTAGAAGGATGTATGTGACTAGTTTGTGGAGGGTTTCCGCCCTAGGATAAGAGAGTTGCTGATAGCCTTGAATTTGTCATCATTTCAAGAAGTGGTTAATCGAGCTAAAGCTCTAGAGAGAGCTCAGAATGAAAGATTTAAAGAACAGAGAGTTTAGAAGTCTAAAAGGATGGGTGCTTCATCGAGCTCCTCTCCATCTAAGAAAAATAGGGAATGGGATTTTCCAACTCATGATATGTTGGAATCAGATGTTTTTATTGATAGAAGATCAAATCTCAGTCAAGTCAGACAATGTTCATATTGTGGAAAGAATCATACAGGGGTATGTAGAGTAATCTCCGGAGCTTGTTTTAGATGTGGGGATGTTGGAAATTTTATTCGAGATTGTCCACTTATGACTAAAGAGACAGTACAAAGAGAAAGATCTATAACGGTATCTCAAAGAAATAGAGGTAGAGGTTGTAGAAGAAATCGATCGGAGTCATTCACTCAACATGATATGCAACCAACTGCACAAGTTTATAATTTAAGGACCGGTGAAGATTTCAATGATCCAGAGATGTTGGTAGGTAAATTTCGATATCGTGGTAAAATAGTTTGATGATTAATAGATTTGGGAATCATCATAGTATTTAGAAAGTGGTAATTAAAGATATAATTGAAAGATTTGATTTGAATCAATGAGTAATTATTGTTAAGAGTTGTTGAGTATTATAACGGATTGCTTCATCTTAAGGTAGAGTGAAAATTTGATAACGAATTTTCCTTAAAGGAGAGGAGATTTGTAACATCCCAAAATTTGGGTTAGTGACTAAAATGAGAATTTTTGGAATTTGAGGATCAATTTAAGGAAGTTGATAAGTTCAAGAATTTAAATAGGACTATTTCAGTATTGGATTAAATCATAATTATGGAATAAGTAAAGGGCATTATGGTAATTAGTTTAAAAAGATATTTTTTTCCCTTATTAAGAATGAAACACGTGGGATGTGAAGAGTGATATTGAACTCTTCTTTTCCTTCTTCATTTCTTCTTCCCGTGGGTTCAAGCTCAAACATCAAAGGTGAGTTTTAATTTTTATGATTAATTCTTGAATGCTTAAGTTGGGTTTTATTCCATGAGTGTTATATAAGCTTAAGGAAAGCTTATATAAGCTTAAAACACCAAAAGGAGAGAAATAGAAAGGAAATTTGATTAAGGGTTGAGAAATGAATTCTTGATATAAAGAGGTTTTTGAAGTTTTAAAGACGGATTTGACTCGTCAATAGATTAATTAAGAAGTTAAAGGTGATAGAATTGAATTTAGAACACATGGAAAATTTAATGAAATTCTTTGATTCAAGAATTATGGTGAATTATGGGAGATGGTAAAGTTTTATAGTGTTATAAGAAGGTTGATACATGTATAGATAAGTTTTAAGGCATAAGAAGGGGTTAATAAGTAGAATTTGAGGTCAAAGTAATAATTTTCGGGTTCAAAATGTAATTTTTGGGTTGTGTGCATCGATGCATCTTCAATGTGCATCGATGCATCTTCAATGTGCATCGATGCACTCTCAAATAAATAAACATCGAATATAATTGGTGCATCGATGCATGAGGAGTGCATCTATGCATCCCCTTAAAATGGAAACATCGAATGTAAAATTGTGTATCGATGCATAATAGTGCATCGATGCACATGTTAAAGAATGCATCGATGCTCTGAAGAATGCACCGATGCACTTCAATGGGAAATGAAATAAATCGTTATTCAGTCTATGAAATGATAGATTAAAGTATATTAATTAGATACTGATAGTATCAATACATGATTATGTAGACATCGATCGAAAGCAAAGTTCGGATAGGTCGACAAAGTAAGATACGCAACGGAAACAAGAGTTTAAGAGGGTTCATTGAGACTAGGTGAGTACATGATAGTAAGTGTACGTTATGTTAAGGAATTAAGACTTGCGATAAGTCTAATTTCGATATTATATGATATAAGTATTAAAGCATAAACATGTAGTGATATGGTGTTAGATGTATGATATATGAGTAAATGCATATGTTTAATTATTGAATGCATTTTTATGTTTGAACTATGTAAATGCTTGTATTATGATAATAGGTCATGTGATCATGAAATATATGATAAAATATATATGAAAATAATATGACTCATATGTGCTTCTATTAGAATGCTACATGATATGTTAGTATAATAAGATAGATTAGATATTGATAATAAGACATAAGATTATATGTATATGTAATATATGTTAAAAGATAAGAAATAATATATTATATGCATATGAGAAAAAGGTATATGTGATGTGACCATGTGTGAAAAGGATGAATAATGTGAATTTCATGAAAAATGCTACGTGAAAGTAAACTACGTGACTATGTGATCATATGAAATGTGATAAAGAGCTATGTGAAAGAACTATGTGATATGAATATGTGAATGTGTAATGAGGTAAAAGATAATGCCCATGTCATGTGTTATGAGAGCTATAGGTATAGTTGGCATGCCAAGAGTCGAGGCTCTACGCGGTCCTTCGGGACATATGTGTTATATGTGGTCATTCGGGACATCTACGTGGTCCTTCGGGACAAATTCTATGCGCCCCTAGTGGGATTTATATGAGCTGTGGTGACAGCATAGTGCACAACCTCTATGTACTCACATACCTTAAGTTCTCAATAGTGTGCATGGGCTTTGAAAAGAAACCATAATTTAATATAACGATATGTATAAGTGACACGTTAGGATTATATGATAATAAGGGTAACAAGTGTATATGGGTAATAGTGATATGAGATGTGATGTGGTTATGTATGATATGATCATAGTAATTATCCATGTATTGTTGTGTTTGAAGTTATATTATATGTTTATGTTCAATATATGCTCATTTGATGGAATTGAATCAATCATAAGGAAATAAGTAAGGATAAACTGGTAAGTGATGGGTTTAATAGGTATATAAGTATAATATGTGTTATTTGGGATGTTCATGCATTTGTTAGTTTACTTTATGTACTTACATGTCTCATTAAGTCTATGACTTAGTGTGTAATTGTTTTACACATAGGTGTGGATAAGTCAGAAGATCAAGTTTCAGATCCGTAGAGCAGCATACCTCTGCGCAAAGTTCAGATCAGAAATATTTTGTAAAGTATGTCTTTCCATATAATTTAGTATGTTGGCATGTAACTAAGTCATGATATATATGTACGCTCTGATGGAGTCTGTTAAGGTTTTAAATATGTTTATGTAAAAGAATTACTTTATAGAATAAAAGTTTTAAATTTTCTATGGTTTTTATAAAAGTATATACTTTTACTGGTCAATGTGACACCTCGGACTCGTATTCGAGTCGGGTACGGGTTGGGGGTGTTACAGTGAGACTTGTAACGACCCAATTTTTCCAGTCAATGTTCAAGCGTGAAGTTGGGTTAATAATTGGTAAATTAATTTAAACTCAAGTTTAGTTGGGCTTAAATTGGAATTTTGGGCATTTTGTAAGTAATTAAAGATATTGAGATACTTGTGTGAAGTAGTGGGAAATTGGATAGCCTAAAGACTGATTTATCCAATTTTCAATAAAAATCATCTCCCAAAATGATGGAAAAGATTTGGTCGGCTGGTAGGAATATGGGCAAAGTGACCTACTTGTCCTTATTTTCTCCATTTTTTAAATAATGGCCTTATATTTTCATATATTCACTTTTAGATTTATTTTCCACCATTTCCATTAGTTTTCATTCACCTCTCTTTTTCTAAAAGTCACAAAAAGGACGTGAGTTGAGAGAGAAAAATTATACCCTTAGTTCATTCTCATACTTCAAGAAGGTAAATTTATAAGCATTTATTCAAGGGTTTCGTGGAAAGATGATGAAAAGTTTAGGATTGATGAGTTTGGCCATGGGGGAACTTTTCTAAGATTTTGGGAGCCATTTTGTATATCTTTAAGTTCCTTTACATGCTTCTTTTGAATTACCATTAAGTAGTAATTCATGTATACATGCTGTGTAGTGAAGGATGGTGGTGGAAAGCTAGGTCAAGAAACTTCTATGTGTTCTTTCATCAAGGTGGTGTCCTCTAACTCTTCTATGCTTCTTGAAAATTTATAAATGTGATGTTTGTGATGATAATGCATGCATGTTGTATGTCTTTGGGTGAAAAACATGTTAGAATGATTAAAATGAAGCTAAAAATGAAGTTGTGAAATCAGTCCAGAAGAAATATTTGCACAAACAGTAACTTTGAAAATTCATATTAAATGCCATAAAAATAATTAGGAAGTTCTCTTTATATTGTTGTCACTGGGATTCAGTCTAGTTTCTTTTAAAACTAACGGATACCGATTTCGATATGTGTATGAAAATATATGAGTTTTTAAGTGATGTAGGTAAAAAATTTGGGCAACATAATCCTTACAAAAAAGTTTTAGTAGTGACTTTGAAAAATCATCAAAACTTCCATAGTAAATATTAGGAAGTGAGCCTTATATACTTATTATTGTACGTAAGTATGGTCTTGTTTAAAATAAATGGTTCTTGATTTCAAGCTATATATTTAGATTTATAAAATTTTAAGTGAGCAAAGGTAAGAAGAGAATTTAGCATATTGTTTTGTAAAAACAACGATAGTGAGTTCAAAAGTTCACCATAAATATTACGTGTTAAATTAAAAGCTTTAATTTATATGGTTGGAAAGATTAGTGAATCTAGTTTCTTATAAAACAAACAGAACATGATTTGGAATTATTGATTATTAATTATACATTTTTCTTTAAAGGTATTGCAAGCTTCCATATTTGAAGGATTAATATTTTAGTCACGATTTAAGATTTTGTAAAGCTTACATGACCAAAATATACTCAAGGATAATATACCTTGCAAGTTTGAAATAAGCATAAGACTTTTAATACCATTGTGTTATACTCGTGATTAGTTGCTTGATGCTTTGTTTGCGCTTAGCCCTCGAGCTTTAACCTAATTATCGATAATGTGTGGAGCTCAAAAAAATAATTCGAACACTCGAGATTATGTGACTACAGGTCATGTGTGGCACTCGAGAAATAATTCGGCCACCTGAGATTTATTTGACTAGCATCCATATGTTTCGCTCAGGAAACAATTCAAACACTTGAGATTCGTTTAATTAGCGGCCATGAGTGGCACGGGACTATCCGTATACTTGATTATTTTAGCATATATGCATCCTAACAAGTTTGACCAATTTGACAAACTTGACCAATTTGATATGTAAGTGATCTATTTATGAAATTTGGGGTGAATGTGATATATTTGTTCATTACTCATGCCATGCTTCTATGTATATGTTTGATTCACATGCTCTTATTTGTGAATTTCTTGAAGTATGGTAGATTATTTGTGTACTACTGAGCTTAGAAAGCTCAATATTTGAATTATTTTTATTTCTAGAATAGTAGACTTTTGTTCGTATCTAAGGAGCATTATCAACAAGGGACTTCCAACATCCTGTATTCAAAGTACATTACTTTATATGTTAGTGGGCATTGTATTCATAGAGTGTCACTCGTATTTTAAGGTCTGTAACTCACTTATTATTTTGTGATATTTGACTATTTTAATATATATACTTATAATGGAGCTCCACATGTTTGTGTATAACTACTTATAATATTATTTTACCATAACTATTTGATGATATTTCTTATAAATATATATATACACATATATATATATAAACAAGTTTAATGTTTTAAAATATTAAAAAATTAGTTTGGGTGCTCTGATAACTCGAATGTTACATTTAGTGATATCAGAACTTAGATTTAATAGGTTCTATGACCAGTTGGTTAATCGTATTAAGATGTCGATGGATACATGCTCCTAGGTTTAAGAGTGTATTCTTTTAAGATTGGAAGTCTAATGATGTTAACTTTCTATTTAATTTTAGATTCATCATGACTGACGGTTCAGATCATAGCCATGAGGCTAGGGATAAGATTTATGCCTCTTTGATGGATGAGACGGAGATTAATTTGTTCCATATACAAATGAGTTTGATGTTCTAGAAGGTACATGCATGGATGAGGAAGCTTACTTCCAGAATCTTAATTCTGCGCTACATCAAATTATTCGAGAGATTCTGAGGGTTCAACATACCTCACCTGCTCCACTAGTACCCTTCGTTTCACAAGAGTCCCTAATTGAGAGATTTCGTAGATGCAAGACAAATGACTTTTATGGCATCAATGAGGATGACCCGATAGTTATTGATCAATGGGTTAGGGACATGTTGAGGACTCTAAGGACACTTCAATTTACCCCTGAGGGTAATTTAGAATTAATATCATCGCCAATAACACAGACCCGGAGCAAGTGGCCCTATCACACGAGCTAGGGCCAAGGAGTTCCAAGCAGCAATGGAAAATATGTTTAAATCAAGCTTAGGACGTGAGGAAAGAGGTATAATAAGGGAGAAACACTTTACTTTGCTTGTGCTTGAATTTGCATGAGAATTTAACAGTTTGCATAACATTCATTGCATTTAACAAGTGTATTGTTCATTAATGCTTGCATTGCATTTAAACATGTAATTCGTTTAACTATGCACTTCATTTAACTAAGTAGTTCATTGATTAAACTAGCTCATTCAAGTCTACAAATTCTTTGAATAACGTTAGTTCATTAATTAAACTAGTTCATTCATCAAACTAGTTCATTTATTAAACTAACTCTTAATTGTTTTATGCATGTTTTCAATTAAGGATTGAATAAATATCACCTTTGTGTCTAGGTGCATTCAAGTGGAAAGGGAGCTTGAACCAAGGAGGAGTCATTTCATCTTTTTACTAAGAGACAAACAATTAATGGCCATCTTAATTCACCAATTCAAGGCATTCAAGGTTGATGTTGTCACCATTCAAGTGGGAGTTTCGAAATTTATGAAGGAGACATGAAATGAATGATGGTTTTAACTCACTTTTATGACATTCAAGTGATAAAAATCAATTTGTAAGAGGAAGAGTCACACTTAAAGTTGACGGTAAGGATGTCTACATTCATCCTCGTCCATATCCATCCCCCTTTTCTTCATATTGGAGCAAAACAAGGCAACCTAAGAGTCTCTCTTCACATGGAAGAAATTAAGGCTACATTCATCCTAAATTAAGTCCAAATTCATCACAATAATGCTAGTATGGCTGGCCACATCAAGAGAGAAGAAAAGACAAAGCATTCAAGTGCATTAAAATGAGCATTCATCTTTCTTTTGTAAACCTTTTCATATGCTACCTAATTCTTTTATAAATAGGCACCTTTAGGTTCATTGTAAACACACCTTTTTGAATAATATGAAACATATTTGAGAGTTTGCTTTAATTCTTGTTCTCTTGTAGAACTTTATCAGCTTCAAAATAGTCTTGTAGTCTTCATTCATTCCCTTTGTTATAGCGTTGGTTCCTAGCTCATCTATAGCTAGTCGACCGCATTCCATATCCTATCACCTTATTTCCATCTTTAATATATTGATGGTTTCTAACTCTTGTAAGTTAAAGGGCCACAATACACCCCGTTGAAATTCTTTATACTTCACAATCACCTTATTTCATACTACATTCAAAGCACTATGGAGTTCATAATAGAATCATGATCGGCCATTCACATATATGACTCAAAACTCATAACTGAGATCATATCATTTGGTATCAGAGCCACTAATTCAGTAAGAGTATCATTTTCTCTCTCCCGGGTTAGTTAAAAAAATAAAAAAATAAGAAAATAGAAAAATTCTTAAAGAGGGAGGAAACAATCTGATCGCTTGTGAATGTATATGCTAAGGCAAGCTAATCTGTGCAAGTATACACAATCGATGCAAGTAATATAGTTGTGAGTGAGTATCATCTCCATAGGGATTGGATTAGAAATATATTTTCACCACAACTAGAACTAATGCCACAAATTAATCCTACTAAGTATTAAAGCTAAGAACTAATATTAAGGAGCTAAGAATAATGATTCAATGATTTCAGACAAGTGTGGCTGAGACAAAGAAAATATGCAGACAGATAAAACAAAACAAAACAAGTATTGGATTAAATATAATGCAAACAACCTCGCATATTCAGACGTGTCACAAAGCACTTATGCTAAACCATTGTCTCAGCAACAATTATTTTAAGCCCAGAATGAATTATTATGACTCACTAAACTGCGCGACAGGATTTCTAGGTATTCTTAGACGGTTGATATGGTAATACCTCTTGGCATTAACTATAGATGTTGTCTTAACCTACTATAGCCTTTATCCCTTTTAGTCATTTGAAACTCACTCATTATCTCTAGGGTAGACAAGTTAGAACTTCACCATCTTGGATTCATTCCTTTGCTCACGTTGATCTCTCTTAATTCTCTCAAATTCAAGAATCACTTTCTAGACAAAAGGCTATCTCTCGATGATCTTACAATGGCCATACATGTTTTACCGAAACCCCAGGCGATCTCTTGATGCTCTTACAGTGTTAAGGAAAAATATTTAAACTATAAGCAAAACAGTCATAAGTAAACATAATTCATCATTCATAAACATAAAATATTGTTTAGGCAAAACAAAGTTTAATACCAAGTAAAGCATTCATGGTGTTATCAAAGATCATCCAAGATTAAATCGTTTAATACAACCCCAAATAAAATAAGAGTTTAAGAACAAAGGAAGAACGACTCCCAAAATTGGGGTCTCTGTCATGACAATCTTGATCAGCACCACGCCTGCTTTGGTGATCACCCTCGCTCGAGGCCTGATCACTGCTCTACTTTCGTCTGGCTATGGAGGACACTAAGGAAAACTAGGGGGTAGACGGAGGGAAAGCACTGCAGTTGCTTGCTCACGCCTAAGGTAAAGCTCTTATTTCTTCTTCATTGCCTCCTTCTTTTTGTGGCTACGGCTGATAATTATAAGGAGAATCTCTTAGGGCTTTGTATGCTTTTGGAGTTTCCTTAATTAGCCATTATTAATTTCCCAAACTTAAAAAGGAAATACGGCCGGATGTTTTCAGGAAATTCAAGGCTTGCTTGCACGTGAAACAGGTCATCCAACTGGCATGTGACATAGGCGGTTTCACCACATTTGCTTCAGACTTCTTCAGATAAATCTTGCCTTGGCGAGATAAATATGCTCCTCACGTTCTCATCTGCTCCATTGGCCTTTGCAACTTTTCACTGTCACGACTAAAATGTTCTTCCTCTGTAGAATTCATGCACAAACACAACTCAAACAACCCCTTCTCCTTAGCAGCATCAGTTAAGCCAAATAAATCTTGCCTAGGAAAAACTTATCCACCACAACCTATATGTAACTAAATGCAACTAAAAATGAAGTGCTTACTTTGTTTAGACGAGCAATAACTTAAGTGAAAAGACTAGAATTTAAGTCTTTTTACGGAGTTATCACACCCCAAACTTAAGCTATTGCTTGTCCTCAAGAAATGGATAATAGCTAGAAGAAAATCAAAATTGTCATGGCAAAGCAGTATCAAGAACATCATCAGGTTTGAGATTTCAGCCCTCAGCAAAAATATGTGGCCTCAGCATGTTCAACAGTCATATTAGTCAAGTCCCTTCCCTAGTCATGATCCTTTTCTATTGTGTGTGCGTGATTGTAACCAGTCTATGCATAGAGGTAATTAGAAAACTTAAAGTAAGCACTTCTAGGTTGTCAAGGCAACAAATTATTCATCAGACTTAGTTTATACTCCTAGTTATTTATCAATTTTTATTCTCTTTATTCACACTTTTTTTATATAGGGGAGTCAGCTCATCACAACTACCATTCCACAATCTAGGTGAAAGAGAGCATACATTCCACCCCCAAGCTAGTCGGGCAGAGTCATCCTGTGACTACTTTCATTCACTCGTATTCCTTGCCTACTCTTAATTTCTTTGGGAGTTTTTATTATTCATGCCTTTGCACAGAGGAGTGTTCCTTTGTATTTTTCGAGTTTTCAAGTTTTTAAAAACTAGAGAGTTTTTACCTTACCCTTAGAATATTTTTAAAGTCTCGGCAATTAGAAAGTTCTTTTTTAAAATTTTTACAGATTACCTATAGCAAAGACAACCTAAAATCGTGTTTATAAGTTTCAAAGGATCAAGCCTAGGGTTGGTTCTCTTCTTCAGACATTCTTCATAATAATTCTGGCCTAGACAATAAAATTTTGCATTCATAATTGGGAATCCCTAATTCATTCCTAACAATAATCCTAACCTGCTTATGTCATGACAACTAAAATTTTCAACCAATTAACATCAATTACTATTTAACAAAGTATGGTAGAATAGACAACACCTCCCCCAAACTTGAGGGATGCATTGTCCTCAATGCATGAAAACTACACTAAATGTTGTTATATGCAAATACGAAACAAAAACAAAAACTACAAAAACATACTGTGGTGGTTGGCTTAACTGGACGCTCTCGTGCGGCATCGTTTGGGAGGGAAAAGGCTCTCGGATCCTGAGTCTACTACTTCTGGCTGAGAAGGAGATGGTTGAAGTATACACCCTACCATTCTCTTGTATCGCTTCTTGCTGGTCGAAGCTCGGGATGGAGTGGACTGCTCAGTCGAGGGAGTCGATTGTGCTGGAACTGGTGGTGGACTAGGAGCTGTTGTTGGGGCTGGTGGTGTTGATTGAATTGGGGATGGAATAGGATCATGCTCAGGCTGCTTTGGTGTTGGCGTGAAATCTTCATCAGTGAATAAGTGGGGTGGAGTATCACTGCTGCTTTCGGTAGTGGAGAAGGATGAGGAACTGAGGAACTCCTCGGTGTTACTGTGGCTTTCTTCTGGTACGGATGGGACATGGATTGCCAATGGTGGCACATCGGTGGGCACCTTCGGTGGAACGTCTGGAGGGATATAAGATGTCGAGGCATGGAATGTGCTGCCGCCCGTATTGTAGTTGAGGATGACACTGGGGAAGGTTGGCAGTCTGATCATTGTGGTTAGGAGCAACTCCTTGATGAAGGCGTTGAGTTGCATATCCTTTGCCTTGGCGTATTCAAAGTAAATTTTCATGTGGTCCTCCAGGTGCCAGATCTTTTCACGCGTCTCACACGTGTGCGTGACCACAACAGCCATTGTAGCTGCGGCAACCAATTTTTCTCCTCACTCCAGACCCTCTTTTGGGTCGTCATAATTGAAGCTCATCAACTCGGGGACCTTTTTCTTTGTAATACCCTCCTTGGGTTTGATGAAGTCTTCGAATGGTTCCTAAAGAACATTTTTCTTTCTGCACAGTGCGGTTATAAGGTTTAGGAATAATAGGTTACCACGATTCTTCTTGGCACAGTCATGGATCTGCTCAAAGATGATTTCACCCACATCGATCGTCCTATCGTATATGATCGAGTGCAATAGCATCAGCCGCTTGACGAGGACAGTGGTATTGTGGGACGTTGGCATCAGCTTTCATTTAAGAAAATGGTTCCATAGTTTCACGTGTGGTTTGAGGGCTCGACGATCTACTCGCTTTCTTGTGGGGTCTTTCCCTTCGAACTTGGCCCACCTAAAACATAAATCATGTAGAACACCATTGTACATTTCTTGATCTGCCTCAGCCACAAATCTCTTATGCTGGTAATCCACTTTCCCCAACTTAAAGTATTTGTTAAGCACAAAAGGGGAAAAGCGAATGAGTTTTCCTCGAACATATACCGTGTGGTTGGAGGTGTCAGCGAGGTGGGCATAGAACTCCCTCACCATTACTGGTGCTACGGCTTTAGGATTACGAGCAAACTTCTCCTAGTTATGCTTCTTTATGACGTCCATCACCTGGGGCCAAATTGCTCTTCTTCCTCGGCTGGAAAAATGAATCCATCTTCAAAATAGACTTGGCGTTGCTGAATGGTTTTGAAGCGTGCCTCTGCTTCGGCTGTTTGGAAGTGTTTGAAACTCTGTTTGGGCTAGGGTCGGTCTCGATCTCACCATTTTTCTTGGCTGATTTTAGTGGTGGTGATGGGGAGGTATTTTGAGAGAAAAAAAAGAAATTTTCTGGTTTGTAAAGAAATAAGGAAACACGATGAAGAAGAAGAAAAGTGGGTAGTTTTTCTTGAAAAGTGATGGGTGGTTTCGGGGCATTTTGGTCTTTACACGGCGGGGAAAAGATTTCTCATTAAATGATAAATATTTGATAATACATAAAGGAAAAGAAAGGATTTATTTCCCTCTATATTATGCCGCCAAATCATGTACCTTAGGGTTTTTTTCATGCATGCTTCAACTCTCCATGCTGCCACGCGTTCCTTGCTTGCCTACAATATGAAAGAAGAAAATAATAAAATAAAATGGATTAAAGCATAAAATAACTTATTTATGTACAAAATTCAAATTTTCGTTGCCTAGGCAACTAATATTTGCTCAATTAAGAAAATCAAACTCTTGAGCATCATGTACCAATGATGCCGGTTTGTGTCGTATGACTGGGGCTCCTTTGTACTCCTTGAGTCTCTTCCCGTTCACTTTGAAGATGGAACCATCGTTTTGGATCTAAATTTCAATTGCTCCATTGTCATGGACTTGGTGTACGATGAATGGTCCTGACCATCGTGATTTTAGCTTATCTGGGAATAACTTGAGGCGTGAGTTATAGAGCAGTACTTGTTGTCCAGAATAAAGTTGCCTCGTCAATATTTTTCTTTCATGCCATCATTTTGTTTTCTCCTTGTAAAGGCGGACGTTCTCGTATGCATGTACTATAAATTCATCCATCTCGTTTATTTCCAATAGTCTTCTTTCTCCAGCAAGCTGAGCATCTATGTTTATCTTTTTGATGGCCCAATAAGCTTTGTGTTTGAGTTCAACCGGTAGATGATATTCCTTTCCATAGACTAACTTGAACGGGGACATTCCCAATGGTGTGTTGAATACTGTGCGATAAGCCCATAGTGCTTTATCTAGCTTCGGCGACCAATCTTTTTGAATTGGGTTGACCATTTTTTTGAGGATCTGCTTGATTTCTCGGTTAGATACTTTGGCTTGTCTATTCGTCTGAGGGTGATACGCCATAGCAATTCTATGTCGTACTCCATATCTTTTCAGTGCATTGGAAATCAATTTATTATCAAAACGTGTCAATCGCTAATGAGAGCTCATGGTGTTCCAAAGCGGGTGAATATATTTTTGTGAAAAAACTTAAACACCGTCTTGGAATCGTTCTTAGGTGATGCAATGGCTTCAACCCATTTTGATACGTAATCCACTTCCAAGAGAATGTACATATCTCTGAATGATGTTGGAAAAGGTCCCATGAAATCTATGCCCCATACGTCGAAAAGTTTGATCTCCAAAATGTTTTGCCATGGCATCTCATGCCGTTTCGAGATGTTTCCTGTACGTTGACATCTATCACATGACTTGTAGAATTCATGCGTATATTTGAACAGGGTTGGCAATTAAAATCCCGACTGAAGCACTTTTTCTGTTGTTCTCATCCCACCAAAATGGCCTCCATATGGTGACGAGTGGCATTGGAGTAGGATATCTTGCTGCTCTTCTTCATGAATACACCTTCGGATTATTTGGTCTCCGCGCTACTTGAATAGAGATGGTTCGTCCCAGTAGTAATGTCACACATCATGTCAAAATTTTTGTTTGCCCTAGCTAGATAAATCAAGAGGAACAATACTAATAAGAAAATTAACGATATCAGCATACCACGGTGCAACCTTGACGAATAATATTTTCTCATCAGGGAAATCCTCTTTAATATCTGTGATGTCAGGATAATCAGGTTTCTTATCTAGCCCAGACAAATGGTCTGCCACTTGATTTTCTATACCTTTTCTATCCTTGATCTCTAAATCATATTCTTGCAGTAATAATATCCACCGAATTAGTCTAGGCTTTGCATATATTTTATTAATCAGATATTTAATAGCTGAGTGATCTGTGTGCACAATTACCTTAGTGCCTATTAGATATTGCCTAAACTTATCAAATGCAAATACTACTGTTAAGAGTTCCTTTTCAGTGGCGGTATAGTTCACTTGAGCATCATTAAGTGTTCGGCTTGCATAGTAGATAACATTAAAAATTTTACTCTTTCGTTGCCCTAGCATTGCTCCGACTGCATAGTCACTAGCATCGCACATAAGCTCAAATGTTTCGTTCCAGTCTGGTGGGATAACTATTGGCACTGCTGAAAGCTTTTTCTTTAATTCTGTGAAGGCATTAAAGCAATCAATAGTAAACTCAAATGGATGATTCTGTTAAAGCAAAAGACATAAGGGTTTAGAGATTTGAGAAAAGCCTTTTATGAACTGCCTATAGAATCCTGCATTTCCAAGGAAACTGCATACACCTCGCACATTAGTAGGTGGGGGAAGATTTGCAATTGCATCCACCTTGGCTTTGTCGACTTCGATGCCATGGCATAAAATTTTGTGTCCCAACATTATTCCTTCAGTTACCATAAAATGACATTTTTCCTAATTCAGTACTAGGTTGGCTTCTTCACAACGTTTCAACACCTTGGATAAATTGTCGAGGCATCGATCAAAGTCATCACCCGAAACGGAGAAGTCGTCCATAAATATTTCCATGTACTCTTCCACAAAATCTGAAAAGATTAACATCATGCATTGTTGGAATGTAGCTAGAGCGTTACACAGTCCAAACGACATTCGCCTAAATGCATAGGTACCATACGGGCATGTGAACTTTGTTTTCTCATGGTCTTCGGGTACTATGGCAATTTGGTTATACCCCGAGTATCCATCGAGGAAGCAATAAAATGACTTTCCCTCTAATCTATCCAACATTTAATCGATGAAAGGGAGGGGAAAATGATCATTCTTTATGGCTTTGTTGAGCTTCCTATAATCCATGCATATGCGCGAGCCCGTGACTGTTCTCGTGGTGAGTAATTCATCATGCTAGCTTTTAACCATGGTTACACCACCTTTCTTTGGCACGCATTGGACTGGGCTAACCCATGAACTATCTGATATATGATAAATCACTCCCACATCCATCCATTTTATTATTTCCTTCATGACTACCTTCTTCATGATCGGGTTGAACTATTTTTGGGGTTCCACAGAGGTGATGTGGCTATCTTCAAGATTGATTTTATGCATGCATATGGTTGGACTGATTCCTTTCAAGTCTGCCATCATCCATCCTATAACTTTTTTGTGCTGTGACAAAACATTTAACAACCTCTTCTCTTGTTCGGAGGTTAGGTTGACAGAGATTATCACTGGTAAAGTTTCATTAACTCCTAGATAAGCATATTTCAAATGTGATGGTAAAGTCTTAAGCTCTAATTTCGGTGCATGTTGTGAAGATGACTCTTAAGATTTAACTTCATCATAATCTAAATGTTCAAATTTCATACCTGACCTATGAAGAAATCTCAATTGGTCCTTTGTATTTCCTTCGAATCTTGCCTTGGTATCGCTTTCAGGATGTTCAGTGTGTAGATTTTCATTATCGTGGCCATGATTGTCAGAACCGTCTTCTGAAAATATTTCGTCAGGGCCAAAGTTTTTTGCTTCATGTATTTCGGTTGTAGGTTCATGGTATAAATTATTGTACTCATCGAGCCTTAGGGATTCACCTCATTCCAGGATTGCCTTTTCTTCAATCTTATTAATGCATTGGCATTCCTCTGTGTATTTCATATAGTTAAATACATTAATCGTGACACTTTTCTTGCCAACTCTCATGGTGAATTCTCCCTTTTCACAGTCTATTAGGATTCTCCTTGTGGCTAAGAATAGGTGTCCTAGAATGATTGGTGCGTTTTCATCAGTTTCGTAATCTAGAATGAGAAAATCCATTGGAAATATGAATTTATCTACCAATCAAGAAGAAAATGAAGAAGTGGAAAGACCGGAATATGATCCTGCATATCAACAAAGAATGGAGAATCGAGGAATAAGGGCACAAAGGTTTCATCCACCAAAGGATGATAACCTTGCCAATATCAAGATCTCTATTCCACCATTTCAAGGAAAAATGGATCCTGAAGCCTATCTAGCGTGCTAAAGAAAACTTGGGCACATCTTCGGGTACCACAATTATTTTGATCTTAAGAAGGTAAAACTCGCTATCATTGAGTTTAATGATTATGTACTAATATGGTGAGATCAATTGACATCAAGTAGGAGACATAATAGAGAACATCCTATCACTTCATGGGATGAAATGAAAAAGATGATGCGAAGGTGATTCATTCCAAGCCACTACCATCGGGAGTTAGTTAACCATCTTCAAAACCTTTGACAAGGTAACTAAAGTGTTGAAGACTACCACAAAGAGATGGATGTGGCGATGATTCAAGCCAAAATTGACGAGGATCGAGAAGCCATAATGGTAAGATTCTTAGCGGGACTTAATCCGGACATTGCGAATATAACACCCCTGACCCGTACCTGACCCAGATACGAATATGAGGTTTCACATTTGACTTTTCAAACATTCAAAATTCACAAATAGGCATAATTTTAAAAATTATTGTTCCAATCAAGATAAAGAAAATAATCCCATTCGATATATAAAATCATTTCACATAAAATCTTAATAATTTGCATAGATAACCCAAAAGTAAGAGTTTACAAAATACAAAACTATACAAGTTTACAAAATCGACCAGAGCATTTCAAATTAAACATATAATACATGTCAACAATTTACAAAATAAGCAAAACCAACATTCAATTTGTATTGATCTGATCTTCAGAAGGTATGCTATCCTCAACCCCCAAATCACTCACCTGCTTTCTTCAAACCTACGCGTGAGAAAACACACGCTAAGTCGATGACTTAGTGAGGCAATACTAAAAGTTCTAACTTATTAACAAAAGTCTTATTTATTTTATTCAAACTGTTTTTCAACGAACTTTCTTAATTTCGGTATCAAATGTATACTTATAAATAATTATACTTGTATTTTTTTGTTCCAAGTGCCACAAAGTATACTATTGAGAAATATAGATATTTGAGTACTATGAGGTTGTGCACTAATGGTGTCACCACAACTCGTAAATTACACCGAAGTGCCACATAATTCTCTCGAAAGACCACATAGGTTATGCCGAAGTGTCACATAGGGTTGTACCGAATTACCATATATTTTTCCCGAAGGACCACATAATTATCACGAAGAACCACATAGACCCTCTACCCTTGGCATACCAACTATACCTCTAATCCTCATACATATACATTGGGCTTTTAATCACATAATTAGGTTCAATCCTTATTCAAAGTGTTTCTCATTCACATAGCTTCTCTGTCATAGAGTATATTCACATTCACTAATTCGAAGTTCATACTCACTTGTCAAGGTTCATAACACATAGTCATAAAACATAGTTTGTAAAAATGTAAATTGCATAAAAAATTGAAATAGAACATAAAATAAATATAAAGTTTTCTATCGAAAACACTGAGGTTGCCTTATCACAAGCCTTCCTCAGTTCTATTACAAAAAGAGAAGTTACACTCGCCTTTGCCTCACTAAGTTCTAATCCAATTCCTTTCGAATCAATGTTCAAATACCAAGTTGACTGGAATCAATTACTTTCGATCACTACACAAATAATATGAAATCAATATTGATATAATATCAATTATATAGAATCATAATAACTTGATATGCAAGAAACCCTATATTTTATTTCACACTTGGGGGTATCGATACACTCCTCAGTGTATTGATACACAAATAGAACTCGATGTTTTGGGTGTATTGATATACTCCTCAGTGTACTGATACAGAAATGGCATTCGAAGTTTTGGGTGTATCGATACACTCCTCAGTGTACCGATACACACTCATACAATCACGCATGTTCAACTCATGAGGTATCGATACTTCTCCTAAGTGTACCGATACACTAGGCCCAGAATGACCATTTTCAACTCGAAAATCACTTAAAATCCACCCAAAGACTCTCTTAAACACATTCTTTGAGTTTATAAACTCACCTATATGCCTTCAAACCAACTTGTACACCTTTAAAACTCTCAAACATCCCAATTTCTCATTTAAACACTTGAATCTTCAAATCATACTCAACATTCAAACATGTTATTACTCAATTCTATCACACCTAATCTTTTAATTAACCTATTGACAAGTCAAATATCTCATTCAAACTTCAAAAACTCATCCATAACAAAATTTCATCTAAAAACCCATTTTACAAATCTTTCTCTAAAATACTCATATTGTTGTTTTAATGTTATATAAGCTTTCTTTAACTTATATAACATCCCAACTTCCATTACCAACCCAAAAATCCAAGTAATACCACAAAATTCAAATTCTTACCTTTAAGAGCCCACGTTGAAGAATAAGAGAGCAGGATGAGTTACCAACCCTTCTTTCCTTTTACTTCATATATATACAATCCAAAAACATTTAAAAATATCCTTCCCTATAATTTACCACTTTAGCCTTGTTATAATTCCATATTTTCTATAATTCTCAACACAAATTCATCCATAAATCAATAAACTTATCACTTTATTCTACTTTAACTACTGAGTTTAGAAGTTCTTACAATTTAGTCACTGACCCGATAGCTGGGATGTTACAAATACCCCCTTAAGAAAATTCTTCCTTGAATTTTCATTGCATAAAAAGGTGGGGATATTGCTTCCTAAAATCATCCTCACGTTCTCGTGTAGTTTTTTCTATTTTATGGTTTCTCCATAGAACCTTCACTAGCGGGATTGTTTTATTCCATGCTTGCTCTCGAAAGCTAAAATCAGAATCAGCTCTTCTTCATATGACAAATCAAATTGAACTTCGATTCCATCTGGAGTTATGATGTGCACAGGATCAGATCGATACCGCCAAAGCATAAACACATGGAAGACATTGTGAATCTTTTCCATTTTTGGCAGCAACGCTAATTGATAGGCTACAGGTCCAACCCTTTTCAGAATTTCATATGGTCCAACAAACTAGGACTCAACTTTCTTTTATGCCCAAATCGAAGCACTTTCTTTCAAGGTGATACTTTCAAAAACACCTTATCGCCCTCTTGAAATTCAATCTCTTCTCTTTTCAAATCGACGTAAGACTTTTGTCTGTCTGAGGCAACTTTCAAATTATGCATCATAGTCCTTCTTGGATAATAGTCAATGATCGCATCATAGTCCTTCAGCAACTCCATCCATCTTCTTTGCCTTAAATTTAACTCATTTTGAGTCAACAAATACTTCAAGCTCTTATGATCAGTGAAGATGTACCAACATTCACCATACAAATAGTGCTGCCAAATTTTTAATAAAAAAACCATAGTTGCTAACTCCAGATCATGCGTCAGATAATTCTTTTCATGAGGCTTCAGCTGTCTCGAGGCATAAGCAACTACCATTCTATCTTGCATTAGGACACATCCCAAACCATTATGGGACGCGTCGCTAAAAATTGTGAAATCCTTGTTTGATTTCTGTTGCACCAACACCGGAGCTTCAGTCAAAACTTTCTTTAATGTTTCAAAGATCTTCAGGAAATCAGGAATCCACTCAAAATATACATCATTTTCTTAATAATTTGGTTAAAGGTAGAGATATCATTCAAAAGGTTTTAACAAACCTTCAATAATAACCTGCGAGACCTAAGAAACCTTAAACTTCTGACACATTTTTTGGAATCTCCCATTCTAATACAGCTTTAACTTTCTGTGGGTCTACCCGAATACCCTATACCAAAACCACATGTCCAAGGAATGCTACTTCAGATAACCAAAACTCACACTTTGAAAACTTCGTGTTAAGCTTCTTATCTTCCAACGCTTGAAGAACTACACGAAGATTAACATCATGCTCCTCCTTTGACTTAGAATACACTAATATATCATCAATAAAGACAACCATAAACTAATCAAGATACAGTTGAAAAACTCTATTCATCAAGTCCATAAACGCTGCAGAAGCATTAGTTAACCTAAATGGCATTACCACAAATTCGTAATGACCATACCGAGTTCTAAACGCCGTTTTAGGAACATCTTTATCTTGAATTTTTAGCTGATGATACCCAGAGCGTAAATCGATCTTTGAAAACACGGCCGCTCCCTTGAGTTGATCAAATAAATCGTCTATCCTCAAAAGGGGATACTTGTTATTTATGGTCCCTTTGTTGAGCTGACGATAATCTATACAAAGGCGCATCAAACCATCTTTATTCTTTACGAATAACACTGGAGCACCCCAGGGAGACAAACTAGGTCTAATGAATCCTTTATCTAAATTCTCTTTCAACTGAGCCTTTAACTCTTTCAACTCCTTCAGAGCCATCCTATAAGGAGCCATTGAAATTGGTGTTGATCTAGACATCACTTCAATATGAAACTCAATCTCTCTATCTGGAGGTAACCTAGGCAAATCATCCGGAAACACATCTGGAAACTCTATGACTGTCAGAATATCTTCAAGCTTACTTCCTATAGCACTTGCATCAATTACATTAGCAATGTACGCTTGACATCCTTGCCGCATCAACTTCTAAGCTGACATTATTGATATCACATTAGTCAAATGATGGATTCTTTCGCTGACCACACTAACTTTCAATCCCTCCAGACTTGTTAACAGCACTCGCTTCAGTCAAAAATCTAAGTTGGCATAATAATGATAAAGGCAGTCCATCCTTAAAATAACCTCAAATTCATCAAAGGGTAATTCCATTAGATTTCCCTGAATCCTTATGGGACACCCTTTACAAACTTATCTCACTCGAGTACTATTTCCTAATGGATTCTTCATAATCATCTCACTACTAATAGGGTCTAATAAAAGACTTAATTCTTTAACCAATTTACTACTGACATAGGAGTAATTTGAGCCCGAATCAATCAAAACTAAGTTAGATTTACGAGGTATCTGAAAAATACCTACAATGACTTCCGGGTCATCACAATCTTCACTGATCTTCAAATTGTAAACATGAGACGTATAACGTACTTCAGGTTGAGTAGTAGACTCGGATTGATTTCTTCCTCTTCCTCTATTTCTTCCGCTCACTGGCGCAACCATAGATCTTTCTGTCTGAGCAGGCTCTCCAGTCATCATTGGACAGTCTCGAATAAAATGCCCTGCCTCACCACATTTAAAACAAACTCCGGAGACCCGTCGGCATACTCCACCATGGTTCTTTCCACAGTGCTGACACTGTTTCGGCTTGTCCACTCCTGATTCCACCGAATAAGCTTGTCTTGCTCTTCCTGTATTTGATCCTCCACCTAAGGATATTGCGGATTCTGCTCTGGTATGAGGTCGAGAACTTGAAGTTCTATTGTTCTTTGATTGCGAAGAACCAAACGATGCACCAGATCTTTTATTCCATTGCGTCCGTTGCTCTACAAACCTTTCATTTTGATCTCACTCCAAAGCTTTAGCTTGATTCACAACCTCTTGGAAGAAAGAGAGATTAAGAGCCAAAAATAACTATTTAAATCTAGGTCGTAAACCCTCCACAAACCAATCACAAGAGTCATTCTCTGTAGGAACTAACTCGGTAGAAAACCTACTCATCTTGTTTAATTCACACTCAAACTCATGTACCGTGCGATTCCCTTACTTTAGGTTCATAAAATTCTGCTTCATCTGCCAGATAAACTGATCTCATATGTACTTGTTCTTAAACTCTTCAAGAAAGAAGGGCCAATTTACCAGATCCCTTGAAGCTCGCATCGTCACATTTGGAATCCAAATTCTAGCTTGACCCTTAATAATGAAACAACACCATCCAATTTCTCCAGTTCAGAACAATGGAGATTCTCTAACATAACCTTCAAGTCATGAAGCCATATATCGGCAGTAACTGGATCTTCTTCTACTTCTCCTCTATATTCTAGCGCTCCTATACTTCTCAATGCTTTGGGGATATTCATATTAGGGGCTGAAGAGATAGACGGTTGGAAACGTCTCAGGATAGCGTCTAACGTCAGAAAGAATATCCCCTGATTTTGAACAGGCACTCCTGGCTGTGCCTGCTCCTCACTCTGTCTACTAGGGGCAGGGGAATTACCACTCTACTCCATCTTATCTCCCACATCACTTCGAGAGCCTTTAAAGTTCGACATCTATTAAGATCAAATTACTAAAAGTATTAGCGAAGATAGCATATTGATTCCCTTATCAGATCAGAAAACTTTATTAAAAATTGGCATGTATTTTTTAAAAACCAAAAATGACTTCATTTCGAACTTAAAATTACTTAAACCATAGCTCTGATACCATTAAATGTAAAACCCCTGACCCGTACTCGACACAGATACGAATCCAAGGTGTCACATTTGACTTTTCAAATATACAAAATTCACAAATAGGCATAATTTTAAAAATTATTGTTCCAATCAAGATAAAGAAAATAATCCCATTCCAGATATAAAAATCATTTCGCATAAAATCTTAATAATTTGCATAGATAATCCAAAAGTAAGAGTTTACAAAATACAAAACTATACAAGTTTACAAAATTGACCAGAGCATTTCAAATTAAAAATATAAATCATGCCAACAGTTTACAAAATAAGCAAAACCTACATTTAATTTGTACTGATCTGATATTCATAAAGGTATTCTATCCTCAACCCCCAAATCACTCACCAACTTTCTTCAAACCTACGCGTGAGAAAACACACGCTAAGTCGATGACTTAATGAGGCAATACTAAAAGTGCTAACTTATTAACAAAAGTCTTAATTATTTTATTTAAACTTCTTTTCAATGAACTTTCTTAATTTCCATATCAAATGTATACTTATAAATAATTATACTTGTATGTTTTTGTTCCAAGTGCCACAAAGTATACTATTGAGAAATCTAGGTATTTGAGTACTATGAGGTTGTGCACTAATGATGTCACCACAGCTCGTAAATTGCACTGAAGTGCCACATAATTATCCCGAATGACCACATAGGTTGCATCGAAGTGCCACATATTTGTCTCGGAGGACCATATAATTGTCCCAAAGGACCACATAGACCCTCGACTCTTGGCATGCCAACTATACCTCTAATCCTCATATACATTGGGCTTTTAATCACATCATTAAGTTCAATCCTTATTCAAAGTGTTTCTTATTCACATAGCTTCTCTGTCATAGAGTATATTCACATTCACTAATTCGAAGTTCATACTCACTTGTCAAGGTTCATAACACATAATCATAAAGCATAGTTTGTAAAAATGTAAATTGCATAAAACATTAAAATAAAACATAAAATAAATATA
The DNA here is from genome assembly GCF_006381635.1 of Hibiscus syriacus. Taxonomy (NCBI): domain Eukaryota; kingdom Viridiplantae; phylum Streptophyta; class Magnoliopsida; order Malvales; family Malvaceae; genus Hibiscus; species Hibiscus syriacus. The sequence goes on from NW_024061841.1 coordinate 60,264, forward strand.
AAGTTTTCGATCAAAAACATTAAGGTTGACTTATCGGAAGCCTTCCTCAGTTCTATTACGAAAAATGAAGTTGCACTCACCTTTACCTCATTAATGTCTAATCCAATTCCTTTTGAATCAATGTTCAAATACCAAGCTGAATGGAATAAATTACTTTCAATCACTACACAAACAATCTAAAATCAATATTGATCTAATCTCAATTATATCGAATCATAATAATTTGATATACAAGAAACCCTATATTTCATTTCACACTTAGGGTATCGATACACTCCTCATTGTACCGATACACAAATAGCACTCGATGTTTTGGGTGTATTGATACACTCCTTAGTATACCGATACACAAATAGCATTCGATGTTTTTGGTGTATCGATACACTCCTAAGTGTACTGATACACACTCATATAATCACGCATGTTCAACTCATGAGGTATCGGTACTTCTCCTAAGTGTACTGAAACACTAGGCCCATAATGACCATTTTCAACTCGAAAATCACTTAAAATCCACCCAAAAACTCTTTTAAACACATTCTTTGAGTTTATAAACTCACTATATACCTTCAAACCAACTTGTACACCTTTGTAACTCTCAAACATCCCAATTTCACATTTAAACACTTGAATCTTCAAATCATACTCAACATTCAAACATGTTATTACCTAATTCTATCACTACTAATCTTTTAATTAACCTATTGACAAGTCAAAAATCTTATTCAAACTTCAAAAACTCATCCATAACAAAATTTCATCTAAAAACTCATTTTACAAATCTTTCTCTAAAATACTCATCTTATTGTTTTAATGCTATATAAGCTTTCCTTTAACTTATATAACATCACAACTTCCATTACCAACCCGAAAATCCAAGTAATACCACAAAATTTAAATTCTTACCTTTAAGATGAAGCCCATGTTGAAGAAGGAGAGAGAATGATGAGTTACCAACCCTTCTTCCCTTTTACTTCATATATATACAATCCAAAACCATTTAAAAATATCCTTCCCTTCAATTTACCACTTTACCCTTTTTATAATTCCATATTTTCTATAATACCCAACATAAATTCATCCATAAATCACTAAACTTATCACTTTATTCTAATTAAACTATTGAGTTTAGAAGTTCTTACAATTTGGTCACTGACCCGATAGTTGGGATGTTACAGCGAATGTGATCGAGTTGCAACATTATGTGGAGATGGAAGACATGGTGCATATGACTATGAAGGTGTAAAAGTAACTCAAAAGGAAGGGTGACCCACGATATTATGGGAGTGCAACATTAAAATGGGGGAAAAGTTCATACAAGAAGACTCTTTTATTACCATCCACGAATTAGGAGGACCACATAAAAGAAGTAAGCCCATTTCCGAAACCAGCAAGGGTAAGACTACCGCCACTCCAAATCATTCCCGTGACATCCAATGTTTTAAGTTTTTTAGGTCTGGACACATTACAAGGCAATGTCTATACCGCAACACCATGCTTCTTTGTGATGATGAAGAAGTCGAATCAAAACAAGATGAGGATGAGAATGAAGATGTTGCCATTGAAGAATAAGAATTAGATCATGTCGTGAGAGGATAGGTTTTTATTGTCAAAAGAAGCCTAAGCGTGCAACCTATTGAAGGAGATGAACAACATGAAAATATCCTTCATACTCGCTGCCACGCTGAAGGAAAGGTATGTTTTGTTATTATTAATGGAGGTAGTTGCACTAATGTTGCTAGTACCTTAATGGTAGATACATTTGGCTTGGTAACAACAAATTATCCACAACCTTATAAGTTACAATGGCTCAAAGATGGAGGAGAACTCAATTTGACTAAACAAGTTTGAATTACTTTCTCCTTTGGGAAGTACAAAGACGAGGTGTTATGTGATGGCATTCCAATGCACGCAAGCCATCTACTACTTGGAAGGCCTTGGTAATTTGATAGGCGAGTGATCTGTGATGGGTATACTAACTGGTATACATTCACCCATGAGGCAAGGAAAATCACTTTAGCCCCACTTTGACCAAAGAAAATACATAAAGACCAAATTCAATTGAGAGGAAAATTCAAAAGAGCCAAAGAGAAAGAGACCAAAATTGAGGTAAAAGCAAAAGAGTGTGATCAAAATGAGGGAATGAAAATCAACATTATTTCAAAATAGAAAGGGATGAAAAAGTGTTTAATGATGGCAAATGAAGTACTTGTGCTCATGTATAAGGAAAATGTTTTGAACACTAACTACTTTGATCAAAATTTGTCTGCTTTTGTTGTGTCTTTATTGCAAGATTTTGACAACCTATATTTAGAGGAAATACCAAGTGATCTGCCACCTATTCGTGGCATAGAAAATCAAATAGACTTTGTTCCCGGAGTCGTCATTCCAAATCAACCAACAAATCGAAGCAACCCCGAAGAAACTAAAGAGTTACAAAGGAAATTATCTGAGTTGATGGAAAAAGGCTACGTGAGGGAAAGCCTTAGTCCATGTACCGTGCAGGTCTTACTTATGCCAAAGAATGATTGAACTTGGTGTATGTGTGTGGGTTGTAGAGCAATAAACAAGATTACGGTAAAGTATCGTCACCCTATTCCACGCTTAGATGACATGTTAGATGAGTTTAACAGTTCTAACCTTTTTTCCAAGATTGATCTTAAGAGTGGTTACCACCAAATACGAATACGAGAAAGTGATGAATGGAAAACAACATTCAAAATGAAGCAAGGCCTTTATGAGTGGTTGGTTATGCCTTTTGGCTTAACTAATGCTCCACGTACGTTTATGAGGTTAATGAATCATGTTCTTAGGTCATTCTTGCATAGGTTTTGTGTGTTTTAATTTGATGAAATTCTAATCTATAGTAAAACCATGGAAGAACGTGTTCAACATTTGAAGTCAGTTTGCTTGTTTTGAGGAAGGAACAATTGTTTTCTAATTTAAAAAATTTTACGTTTTGTATTGATAAAGTTGTTTTCATAGGTTTTGTAGTGAGTTATGAAGGCTTGGAGGTTGACAAAGAGAAGGTTAAATCCATTGAAGAATGGCCACGACCAGCAAGCATTTCTCAAGTTAGGAGCTTCCATGGGCTTGTAAGTTTTTATCGGAGAACCGTCCCCAACTTCAGCACTATAACTGCCTCACTAACAAATGTTATCAAGAAGAATTCTAAATTATTTTGAGGGGAAGATCAAGAAAAGTCCTTTAATAGCATTAAATATTGTTTAATACATGCCTTTTACTTGCTCTACTTGATTTTAATTTAACTTTTGAAATTTAATGATGCATCAGGTATAGGAATTGGAGTGGTTTTGTCTCAAGGTTGACATCCTATAGCCTATTTCATTGAGAAATTAATTGAAGTTGTGCTTAACTATCCTACCTACGACAAGGAGATATATGCTCTTGTGAGGGCAATGTAAACGTGGCAACACCACCTTTGGCCTAAGGAGTTCATCATTCATACCAGATCATGAGGCATTGAAACATATACGGGGGTAGCATAAACTCAACAAAAGGCATGCCAAATGGGTGGAGTTTCTTGAAACTTTCCCATATGTTATCAAGTACAAGAAAGGTAAGGATAATATAGTTGTCGATGCATTATCACGGAGGTATGTTCTTTTAGACACTTTGGAATCTAAGTTGTTGGGTTTTACTTTTATTAAATACTTATATGTTTCTTACTCTGATTTTGGAGAGATTTACAAAACTTGTGAGAAAGTGACAATTGATAAATACGATAAGCATGATGTTTCTTATTCAAGGAAGGAAGATTGTGCATCCCTCAAGGTTCCATGCGTGAATTACTCACTAAGGAAGACCATGGAGGAAGATTAATGGGACATTTTGGGATAGCAAAGACTTTGGCTATACTTCAAGAACACCTATATTGGCCCAGAATGAAATGAGATATGGAAAGGTTATGTGAGCGTTGTATCACTTGCAGAAAGACCAAATCTAAAGTCATTCCACAAGGACTTTACACACCACTACCCATACTGGAAGCACTATGGATGTATATTTCAATAGATTTTGTGCTAGGGCTTCAACGCACAAAAAAAAACAACAAAGACTCCATCTTTGTAGTTGTGGATAAATTTTCAAAAATGGCTCATTTCATTCTCTGTAACAAAATTAACGATGCCTCACATATTGCTACTTTGTTTTTCATGGACATCTTAAGGCTACATGGTATACCAAAAACTATTGTGTCTGATCGGGATGTGAAGTTCTTAAGCCACTTTTGGAGAGCCCCATGGAGTAAGATTGGTACTAAGCTACTATTCTCCACCACTTTCCACCTTCAAACGGATGGCCAAACTTTGAAGTGGTAACCCACGTACTTCCATGTTACTTCGAACCATCATTCGGAAGAATTTGAAAACATGGGAAGAGAGCTTACCACATGTGGAGTTTTCATACAACCGTTCAATCCATGCTACTACAGGGTGCACACCTTTTGAAGTGGTGTATGGGTTCAATCCATTAACAATGATAGACTTGTTACCATTACCCGCTAAACAAATTGTGAATAAAGATGGACTTAACAAAGCTAAATTTGTTAAGAAGCTTCATCAGCAAATGCAAGAGAACATTGAAAAATAAACCAATCAATATGAGTAACAAGCAAATAAGGGTTGTAAGCAAATTTCCTTTGAGCTAAGGGATTGGGTGTGGATACACATGAGGAAAGAAAGATTTTCGGCTCAATGAAAGTCCAAATTAATGCCTCGGGGAGATGAACCATTCCAAATAATCAAGAAGATCAATGATAATGTCTATCAATTAGATCTTTCACGTGAGTTTAATGTTAGTGCAACCTTCAATGTTGATGACTTTTCTCCTTATGATGTAGATGAAGATTTGGGGACACATCTCCTTAAAAAGGGAGGGACCAATATAATCGTCAATAGCAAAGACCCAGAGAAGTACCCAAGTGGCCCCATCACACAAACGCTTTACTTTGCTTATGCATGAATTTGCATGAGAATTTAAAAGTTTACATAACATTCATTGTATCTAATAAGTGTGTTGTTCATTAAAGCAAACATTGCATTTAAACATGTAATTCATTTAGCTATGCACTTCATTTAACTAAGTAGTTCATTAATTAAACTAATTCATTCATCAAACTAGCTCATTCAAGTATACAAGTTCATTGAATAAAGTTAATTTATTAATTAAACTAGTTCATTTATTAAACTATCTCTTAATTGTTTCATGCATGTTTTCAACTAAAGATTGAATAAAGTTCATCTTTGTGTCTAGGTGCGTTCACATGGAAGGGGAGCTTGAACCAAGGAGGATTCCTTTCATCATCTACCAAGAGACAAATAATTGATGGCCGTCTTAATTCAACAATTCAAGGCATTCAAGGTTGATGTTATCACCATTCAAGTAGGAGTTTCGAAACTCATAAAGGAGACATGAAATGAAGTCTTGTTTTAACTCACTTTTTATGACATTCAAGTAATAAAAATCAACATGGAAGAGGAAGAGTCACACTTAAAATAGATGGTAAGGATGTTCATATTCATCCTTGTCCACATTCGTCCCCCTTTTTCTTCATATGAGAGAAAAACAAGGTAGCCCAAGAGTCTCTATTTACATGGACGAAATTAAGGCTACATTCATCCTAAATTTAGTCCAAATTCATCATAATAATGCTAGTATGGCCGACCACATCAATAGAGAAGAAATAAAAAAGCATTCAAGTGTATTATACTATAAATAGGCATCTTTAGGTTTATTGTAAACACACATTTTTTATTAATATAAAACAGTTTTGAGAGATTGCTTTCATTCTTGTTCACTTGTAGAACATTATCATCTTCAAGATAATCTTGTTGATTTCCTCCATTCCCTTTGTCATAGCGTTGGTTCCTAGCTCATATATAGCTAGTGGATCACGTTTCATATTCTACCACCTCGTTTCGACCTTTAATATATTGTTGGTACCTAACTCTTATATAGTTAGAGGGTCACAAGCCATCCCCTTGAAGTTCTTTATACTTTATGCCAACTCCACACCATTTTCACCATCATTTTCTTCCTTTATTTCCCCTTAACCACAACAATCACTCTTCATATGCTACTAAATCACTTCAACATATCTTTCATCCAATAATCTATGTTTCTTATTTATCTATTTCTATTTTACAATGTTGTTTGCGTAATTTCATACTATATTTAAAGCACTACAGAGTTCTTACTAGAATTACGATTGGGCATTCACATATATGACTCGAAACTCATAATTGAGATCATATCAAAAATGCATAATCTTATTGCTGAAGGGAGATAAATATGATTCATGGGAGACAATTTAGATGACTATGTAGCCCGACAGCCAACGTAGGATTATTTTTGGGCTAAATTTAGAGAAAAGTAGGTGAGGCACATAGAGATGATCTAAGGATGCAATTATCCCAATTGGTTCAGGGTAACAAATCAATGTATGAGTATGAGATTGATTTCCTACGATTGATTCATTTTGCCCCTGAACTGAGAGTTTAAGGTGTAGGAGCTTTCGCGAGGGGTTACACATCGATATTCATACTCATTTGGCAATAGACTTGCCCAAAGTATTTTCAGAGTTCAAGGTATTGAGAGAGTTCAAGGTATGAGATCGAGGTCAATCAGTGAGCTTGGTATACAAAGTAAAAGGTCTTTAGATGTTGTAGGACCATCTTAGACATCAACTAAGAGGAAACAAGAATTTAAAGGATATGGGTGAGCTTTATCAGTGCAGTCACAGAGGTCTGGTCAAAGGTTAGGTTCAAGAGCGCGTGTGAGACCATTGACTTCCTCATCGCTAATAAGCTTTGGTGGGTCATTCAAGACTCTAATTTTTCTAATTTGTGATTTTTGTGGTCAGAGGCATTCAGAGGAGCACTATCGGAGTACTAGAGCATGTTTCAAGTGAGGGACTGTCGAGCATTTTATCATAGATTATCTTAAAGTGAGTGATGCCTCGCATGTCCAAACCCATAGATCAACACCTTATTTACATCCGGGTAGGGGATCAACTCATAGAGGTGGTAGTGCCACCTCTAGATAATAGAGATATTTGAGTTCTAGCTAGACAATATGTTGTGAAAGATCTGGAGCTCTATGACGATGCTGATATGATTATAGGTATCTTTACAATATTTTTCTATTCCCATTACTACATTAATAGACTCTGGCTCCACACATTCATATATATGTAGTAATATTATCTAAAAGAAAGGTATTCATGTTAAAGAGTTGGACGTTGGGGTTTGAGTATCGAGTCCATTAGGACTTGATGTGTTGGTGGATAAAGTGTATAGAAGATGTCCACTCGAGATTCATGGTCAGCTCTTTCTAGCTAATTTGATAGAGTTTCTCTTCCGAGAGTTTGATTTAATTTTGGGAATGGATTGGTTAACTGAGCATGATGCAAGTTGAAGATGTAAAGCGAGGCAGCTTAAGCTTCAATGTTGTATGGAATTAAAGTCTTAGTATCTAATAAGTCTAGTGAATACTCTACTCGTATATTTTCTGCGATTATAGCTCAGAGGTTGATTAGCAGAGGTGTTGTAGCCTTCTTAGCTCATGTAGTAGATACAAGGGTCTAAAGTTCGGCATTAGAGGATCTACAAACTATGAGGGAGTTTCCAGATGCTTTTCCTGATGAATTACCAGGACTATCTCTAGACAGAGAATTATAGTTTAAGATCGAGGTGTTGGCTGGTACAGCTCTAGAATCTATTGTTGTATATCACATGACACCGACTGAGTTGAAGGAATTGAAGACTCAATTGCGAGAATTGCTTGAGCGCGACTTTATACACCCTAGTGTATCACTGAGGGGAGAACCGATGTTATTCATCCGAAAAATGATGGGTTGATGAGATTGTGCATTGATTATCGTCAGTTAATAAGGTGGTGGTGAAGAACAAGTACCACTTTCGATGATTTATGATATGTTGACCAATTAAGAGGTGCATGTGTGTTTTATAAGATTGATTTGAGATTAAGGTACTACCAGTTGAAGGTTAAAGAAGATTATATCCCAAAAATAACTTTTTGGACTATGTATGGCTATTACGAGTTCTTGGTGATACCATTTGCGCTCACAAATGCTCCAGTAGCATTTATGGATTTGATGAACCATATTTTTTGGCCATATCTAGATCAGATTGTGGAAGTTTCCATTGATGATATATTGGTGTACTTGTGATCCAATGATGAGCATGATCATCATCTCCGAGTTGTACTTCAAACCCTTTGGGAAAAATAACTTTTTGCTAAATTTAGTAAGTATGAATTTTGGCTTTCTGAGGTTGCCTTTTTGGGTGACATTGTCACGGCATATGGTATTCAAGTTAATCCACAGAAGATTAAAGCAATTTTGGATTGAAGCCACCACGCAATGTTTATGAAGTTTGTACTTTTATTGGTCTCGCTAGGTATTATCAATAATTTGTTAAGGGTTTTTCGATGATTGTTACTCTGTTGACAAAGTTGCTACAGAAAGGAGTTATATTTGAGTGGAAGAAAAAGAACTAATAGAGTTTTGATCAACTTAAGGAAATTCTTGTCACGCCCTAATTTAGGGCCTAGATTTTAATAATTTTAAGTATCGAATTAAAGTCTTAAGAAGGAAAAAGATGAGGACAAAATTGTATATTCTTAAAAGTTTGCAGCTCGATTTTAGAACTTGTGGGAAATTTAGGGACTTGAACCCAAATTATCCCATTTTTATTGGGCAGTGAAAAAATAAACACCCCCAATCATATTTTTCATTAAAAAAACATAAACCCAACTGTCACCCCTATTTCTCGCCGTCCGACCACTATTGGGTCGTTGTCGCCCTTCTATTCAATGTGTATCGACCGGCGACCTTAACCCAACCATCCTTTCTCTGTGGAATGGCATCTATCGTCGTAAATGTCACCTCGAAACATCGATAAAAACCTCAAATTGCGTAGTTGAAATCCGTTGATTGTCGTCGATCTAGTCATCCTTTAGCCTCACCACCCCAGCATTATGTTCCCCGCTCGATTTTGAGCAAACCCCGATCAGTGTTGTCCCTCACTGTCATCACGTCATTGTCGAGGGGAGTGAGCGTTGAAGAAGTTTAATGATTCATAAATTGAGTTTTTGGTGCTCTTCGTCGTAAAATAACACATGCACAAGACTCTCGATGTCCCGATCTACAAATCTGGAAAGTTTCTTCTTCGTACGATGACTGAAGCCGCCGCAGGTGCCGCCCCCTGCGTTTGATGACCGAGCCGCCTGACTGAGCCGAACGAGCCACCCGACCAAGTTAACCAAGCCGTTAGACCGAGGTGACTCACGTTGACCGCCGTTGATCGGTCGTTGATTTTTTTTGGGAAAACATATCCTGATGTTTTTGACGTCATGTATCCGTTTTATCAAATTCAAACTCGGTAAGCTATTTTCACTGATTAATCTCCCGATTTGATCCGTTTTTCAATTAAGTTATGCTTCTGACATAATCTTTGTTTGCATGCATCTGAGATATTATTGGACGTTGGATTAAAGTTTGAGAATGATCGAATGGGGTTTAAATATTCGATCGGTAAAGCACAAAAATCGAGATAATACATTACTACCTTATGCATGCCTTATGGAACATGTTAGAATGGGTAAATACATGGATGAATATGTTTGGTCTCATCTATATAGTAAATTACTTCTAAACTCCATCCAAATATGGTAAAAAGTGAGTAACCGAATATGACTCAGATGACTAATATAAGAAATTGGTAGGCCGATCGGAAATAAATCTAAGTTCAGTGAATTAATCAGTAAATTAATAAATCTCATGACTTGTAAATTCTGATTTATTTTGATGAAAGGTTATGTAACACCCAGAACCTGTATAATTATACCTATACATATTATATGTGTCACCCGAATTTTTAAAACCATTTTAAAAATTTAAAGCGATTTAAAATTTATTTTCTTAAAATGGTAACTGATATTATAAAAATATCATATCATATAAATTATGTTTCGTTATAACAAATTTAATTCAAAAGAATTTTTTTATATGAATAGTATTGTGAATAGTGAACAGTGAGGGTATCAGTACCTGTAGCAGGGTATCGATACCCCTGTAGCATTCTGGAAAATTTTAAGCATGGGTATTGTTATATCTAAACATAGTTCAACATAACAAATAAGACATTAATAAATACATGCCACTAACAAAATCAACATTACATCATAGGATGTCTTACTGATATTGAAAATATATTATTAGATGCTGATGTAGCTTTGAACTCTTTATTCCACTACAGGCTTTTTACCTACGCGAGAAAATCATCACACGCTAAGTATAAACTTAGTGAGGCAATTTAAAACAATAAACAGTACAATACAAATCAAGTGTGAAATTTAATATCATATTCAAAGGCCAAAATCAAAACAACATAATATAATAAAATCATTTTTATCCACAACTATTGCCTGCAATTCTCAATCTATGAGGAACCCGCTATAGGAGTCAAATATTGCACGTAAGTGCTGAGGTCAAACATTATTCACCTAATAATGCACCGTAGTGCTGAGGTCGGGTTTTACTCACCGTGTAGACCGTAGTGTTTTGTACCGTGTCTTCGCTAGACACTTTAAGGCATGCACTATGTGCATTCTCTAGACACTCTAGTGCTACCTAATATGTAGCTGCTAGACTCTATGGCATGCCATTAATACCACTGATCCTCAATAACATACTTGGGCATCTAGTCATAAATTAAATCATCCATGGCAACATATAACCATGGAACAAACATTAGGGCAATTCATACCCAAAATAACATCCATATCAAAATTTCATGTTATAAAACAAGGTAGACTTATCACAAGTCTTCCTTATGATGTATAAAACATCTATGTATAATGTAATGCATGTATTGCACTCACCTTGTCACTTTATATAATCCAAAATATGTGCCTCACTAATTGTCCACAATAAACCCTTTTTCTATTTGACTTGCTTCGATTACAATTCAAATACGATATGTATAAATCACAAATTTATAACGACACATATGTTAGTATTGTACTAACATAAACATATCCCATCACAAACTCCATAATATACTTTAAACTATTCACCACCAAATACTTTAACACTTATTAATTCTTTTTAATTTTGGCACCAACTTTTCCATCTTATATAATATGGTCCTTCACCATTTTATCACTTAGATTCTTAATACCAAAAATTATAGCATTAAAATTATTACCAATCAAATGCTTTTACAAAGGCATAATTACATTTAAGTACCCCAACTGTGCAAATGTTATACTTAAATCGACAATCTTTTCAAACTTCCAAAACAATCAAATTTTACATTCTAACACTCATTTTAATTCCCAAACAACAATTTCCAACATAGTACATCAATTATATAACACTTACATAACAACTCATCAATTTCCAAAGTTGACGAATTGATCCCTAACTTTTCAAAAATTACAAAATGGTCCCCAAATCTTTCTAAGGCTTGAAGAATACTTCCTTCATCATTTCCAGCCCTTATATAATTTTCCATAATTTTCCTCACTCAAACAATCCATGGCCAAAACTTAAAAAAACAAGTTCTAGAAAGATTAAACATGGTCTGATCATCAAATATGCTTGAATATGAATATACTACCCCCACAAACATTAAGATCATCATTAATTCATAATCTCTTATATGAACACAAACTGAAGAATTTGGGATCTTTGAACACCAACAAGATTATCATGCAATATTGATACCAAATGATAGTGTTTTTCGCGTATAACAATTTTCTATTTTCGACATACTCAAAATCCTAAGGAATTTACTTAAAATTGAATTAAAACTTTCTCTCACCTTTAGAGAAACCCACGGTAGCTTGGAGAAGAAGATGAGCAATTTTGATGAAATGTTGGGTGCATTTCATATTAGTTTACATTATATTCCACTTAAATGAATAAAATATTTATTTAATTAGAATAAGACCAAATCATCATTAATGAATCTTCTTATTTACCATAAAACCATGACAACTCATCCTTATAATCTTTCAAAGTCAAAGATGAATTAATTTGACTTTTATTTCTAAAATTTCCCATGAATTTTCAAAACTTGCGTTTTAGTCACTAAATTCCACTGTTTCGATTAAATCTGAAAAATTGCACATTTCCAAACCAAATTTCTCTTATCTAAATTATTAAAATAATATTTTCAACCATTTTATAACATCCTTCAAATTTTTGAAAAATTCCAATTTGATCCGAAATACCAATTTCTAACCGCATTAACCCTTTTCTAGTTTTTTTCTTTACTAAATTCCAAATCCAAATATATGATTTCTCTAAAACCCCACTCTCAAGAATAAATTATCTATTTATAGAATGAAATTCTTTTTAGGAAATTTCTCACTTAATTCCCTAAAATTTTCCAAGTTTTATACTTTGGCTACCAAACTTTCAAAATTTTCATTTTGGTTATTATCTAAATTTTTGGGGTATTACAGATTAAATGTCGGAAATACTTGGATACGAAACTACGAAAATACTGGTATGTTGTAAAAGATAATGTTTTCCCCGAAAGTGAAAATAAACATGTTAATCGCACATGATCTTGAGATGGTAAAGGACTTAAAATTTCTAATTCTTGAGCGAACACTCGGAGGCTAAATTACCGAAAGTACCTTATATGTTGAATTACTCGAAATGACAAAGTTGAAATGAATGAAAGTACTATAAGTATCCAAATTGTTAAAATGTTAGGATTACTCTGGAAACTCCGAAGTGACTGGGATAAACTTGAATACTAATTGATTTCAGTACCCCAATGACCTTGAATTAAGCGAATAACTTGGATAAGTCTGGAAACACTGATGATATTATATGTTTTACTATCCATAAGGGTTTTAAACCACGAATCAAGCACATCGTCATTTCCTGATATAGTTGCAATGCAGAAATGAAATAAAGACCATTGGAATATTTATTCATCTCCCTAAGATCCATTCAGCAATGGTTCTGAAGATGATCAATTCGATAAGAGTTGTCAGTAGTAAAGAGTAAATGCCCTTGAAGTGCAATGAATTGACCGGTTGAAAGGTATCATTTCTGGGATTTGTTCATTTCGAGTTAACTCGATATTCAGATAGATCGACACAAATCTTAAATGCCCTAAATCATTGTTTCTCCCTTATTAGATCAAATTACTCAGAATTATACAAGAACCTAATGCCCAAAATGCCTCTTATTTCCTGAATAATGGAATCACTCATGTCATATCTGAAAACACGAGTAACTCTGATGCAAAGGATTATGAATACCTTTCTGATTACATAGTGCCTCCGAAAAATATTTGAATACTATATGATCATGTTAAATCACATTCTAAATAATTGATGAATTCATCAGCTATCAAACCCTATTGTGGGAATCTTATTTATGAATTTAATCAGTTTACAGAAGTTTCAAAACTCCCTATGTGATAAATTCCAATCACCTCCGAATAATATCTGGAACCTCTAGTGTGTTCCTTGATCACACAGATGTTTCTTTTATTTTAAAAGTATGTATCTGTTATCTGAAATATAGTATGACCTCTAATTTCTGCTCTGAACTTTGATATCTATTCTGATCTCTCATTTTTGTTCTGATCTCTACTCTGATTTCTGATATATTTATTTACTGACTAAAATTATTTTTATACGGGGTACTTTGGGACTATAGTATGACTGAAGACTCTGGCAGGTTTAGTCGTTGCTAGTAATTCCTTGTATAGGTTCAACATTGACTGGTAATTCTTTATGGACCTAATGCGACTCTTGGGTGGGCTCCTAGGCCTAATGGGCCTAGTGGTAATACCTTATGGACCCTAAGGCACTCCCTTAGGGTGGTTCCTCTACTGTGTGCATTGGGTAAGTCCTTATGGGCTTGAGGGCACTCCCCTCAGGTGGGCACCTATGCTTCGGCTAGGGCAAGACCTTATAGACCCAAGGTGCTCCTTTAGGTTGGCACCTACGCCCTTTGGGCCTAGGGTAAGTCCTTATGGATGCAGTTTTGGGGAACTGCATATTGGCGTTTTGAAAAATATGTTTTAAACTACTATTATTTTAAAAAGATCTGTACATTTTCACTGGTTTTGTGGGAACACACTAGACACCCTGTTCTAATCTCCTAAACCCATATTTTGAACGTTTACTCTGAACTGAAAGCTTCCTGTGTTTTGCTACCTATGATATCAGTGGGACCTCAGCTCAGCATAAAAATTTGTAGACGTCTGAATCAATAAGAAAACTTATGCTTGCCTATTACCTGCATGTCCTTCAGCATCACTTGGTAGTTTTGTATTATTGAGTTTTCCAAAGCTCACTCTGTTACTCACTATTTCAAGTTAAAAGGATTGAACCAATGCAACTATAGACATCAGTATTGGAGTTCCACCGGCGTTACTTACGGAGTACGGTGCATGTGATTAGGGGGCATGTAGGTTGTATTTTGTTTTATATACGAGTCTGAAATATGTTTTATTTCTAAATATTGATAAATTTTACTTTTTTATTTATAAATTATTTTATGATTTTAAGTGTTTTAATAGAAATTTTAAATATTCCCGGATTTTTATTGTGGGTCACTCCGATAACCTTAATGTGACACCTCGGACCGGATCGTGTCACCCGCATCGGTCTGTGAGTGTTACAATTCTCACATAGGCGTTAGTTTTAAGTAAGCCTGAGTCGAGTAAAGATTACGTAGTGTTTTAATCTAGAAAATATGTTGGGTTATGATATAGTCTTTTCTATGCATGAGAAGTTTTCAGTTTTCTTTGAAAGTTATATCTACTAAGAATTTTGATGCTATATTCTGATTTTTGTTGAGCTTATTCACAATTTTATAGACCATAGTTTGTCAACCTTAAGCTGTTTTTTTAGCGTGAGATCATTCTTTGATGCTCTTCGTTGTTTTTGATTGGTTGATAAAACGTTTTTCCCGGTTTCTACTCAATTCCTCAAGTCTACGTGAAGGGTAAAAGGTTATGTATATTGTTTTGATATTTGTCTGAACATGTAGAAGAATCAGATTGGAATTTAATCTTTGGGTATTGCCTTCTGAAGATGAATCCCATTTACATTTTTGTGCCGAAAATTTTCATTAATTGAATTGAATCTTTTTAGCAGTCCTTTTTCAACTTGCTTACCCATAGTCTGGCTTCTTTCACTGCTTGCTGGTCTTTTGTCTCACTGTATTTAGGTAACTTGATTCTGTTTAATTTAGATTTGAGCAAGACTACAGGGATGAATCTTGAAACTCGGGGCATAATATACGAGATGAAGGAAAGAAAGGGGAATAACGTTTGAGTAACAAGCTATCTTTGTTTATCTTGTGGACGATTGACTGAAACTCTTGCTTTCAATTTTGCAATTTATTATCTTAGGTCTTCATGGGAATGTGTCCCAGTAAAATTGGAGCTCCAGATGGTCACCATTTTAATGGTTTTCATGGTTTCAAGGAAGAGTGTCTCAAATCAAAACTATTTTATTAATTAATTTTATAGTTGATGAAATTTGTTTCTTACTACTTGGTTTCTTCTACTTCATGTTAATTGGTATTTAAGTAATATTAGGAACCATTTGAATCAAACTATAAAAATCACATATGTTTGGTTGTTGCTTTAGATCTCATAATTGTGTCGTGGCACTGGTAAAGTTGTAAGGATTTTTGGCCTTTTCTGTATTATTTGCAACATGCTTCACAATAAATATAAACTTTCGCTGTTTCTATTAAAACTATGCAATTTTCGTTTTATATTTTTCTTTTCAGATTCAGGTTAGTACCTTTTAGTTCTAAAAAGGTATCTCAATATCTTGATAATTTGGAATTTTTGAGTGTTTAAGTTAATTTAAAACAAATTTCTTTCTCTGTTGTGACTTGTTTGAGATATAGTTTATTACTATTCTAACCTTTTTGTATTTCCCATCCCTATGATAGGAAAATTTGAGTTCTGGAACAATTGTGGAGTCAAAGAAAAGTAGTGTTGTTCCTGACGATGGAAACAGTAAGTTTCCTCGTTCTTTTTATGCACATGCATGGCTCTATAAAATCTATTTTGTGTCGATATTAATATGGCTACACTTTTTTTATTCATACAGATTGTTTAAAAGAGTTCTGACAAGTTGAACTATATTCTCATGATAAGTTTAGTGCTTTCGAGGAAGAAGGCCACCAAGATGGTAAGCATAATTATTAAGAAGGCTCTGCACTGTTACAATTGGGAGCATGATCTCACCCATAATGCTGTAATATTACAGATGAGAGTGCTCCATCTGAGAGGC